>NW_026068010.1:2154604-2156688 GCF_014885135.2 Alexandromys fortis
ATATATTCCTGTAATGTGCTGAGACATTTCGCAAAATATATACAGTGTAAATTGTAGTCACATACGAATTCTGTGTATATAATCTCTTCCTGCCATGATTCTCTCAAATCTCCTACTGTGCACCAAATATTATCCTGTGTATCAGAAGCCCCTGGCCCCGGGCTGAGCACAATACACATTCCCCCATCGCTTATGAATTAATTAAGCTTATGAATTGAATGCAAGGGACAAACCCTTTGCCAAAGCATGAACAGTAAAATAAGAGTCTGACAAAGGTTCTGACCCCAAAAACGCCTGCTTATGCGCAGAGTCATAAGCCAGCAAGTTCAGTCGTCTCTCTGTAGTCATGGGTTTCACATCCACAGATTCCACAGACACACATCAAAAGTAGTGTATACAATTCCCATATATTCCAAACATGCAGATTTTTTTTCCTTGTCATGCTGCCCTAAACAATGTAGTCTAACATAAAGTACACAGGTTCTGTGTATATTCCATCAATCCATCAAAGGGACTTGGGCATCTTTGGATTTGACTATTGCTGGCAGCGGGTGTCCTGGGACCATCTCTGTTAATACCAAAGGACAGCAGCGCCTAGGACCCCAGGAAGTGAGGCAGGAGGGGTCTTAGAGATTTAGAGAGTATGTAACGGAGGCCAGAGGCCAGAGAAATCTGTAAGCACTAACCAGCTGAGCCTAGAGGAAATCGAGGAGTCCCTGACAAACAGTTCTTCCGCACACTTGATCTTTTACAAAGGTGCCGCAAAGATGTCATTGGCTCAACCTCTGTACTGGCAAGATAATGAAGACCGTTGTGTTTTGTCCACGTGTTCTTGCCTTAAGCAAGAAGGATGAGTATGTGCTCATGGTAACCGATCAATTTCTTGCATGAAGGGCAAGGTTTGTGTTTGGATCTAAGACATAAATTTTTGTTTTTCCCAGACAGATTCTTCAACGCTGGTGTTTTTCTCCTCATATCTAATGCCCTTGTGATTTTCCTGTTCCTCCACCAGGACCACGTTTATATGTTCCAGGGTACTGCTGCTTACTTTACTCGCATGGTGTGGCAGAAGTGGAACAAAGTAATCTAAATTACAGTGCATGCCTATCCATTCTTCAGGGCAGCCTTTTTTAATGAAAACTGTTTGCCCAGCCTGGATATGTGCTTTGGGGAGAGCCATTTCTGTTGAAAACAATGATAGCTGGACCGATTTTTGCATCACACATAACCATGAAAACTTAACTTCAGTAATCTAGCTAAAGCCTCAGAACTCCTTGGGTTGTAGGTGTGGCTCAGTCATAGAGCACTTGTATAACACAATTGCTGGGGTCATCCCCGGTATGCAAACAAAAAGGGAAGGAAGGAAGGAAGAAAGGAAGGAAGGAAGGAAGGAAGGAAGGAAGGAAGGAGAAAATCCTCAAGTCTCTTTCACATAATTCTCTCTTTAAAAGGCTCCTGCTGGGGCTGGAGAGATGGCTCAGTGTTTAAGAGCACACACTGCTCTTGCAGAGGTCCTGATTCTGTTCCCAGCTCCCACCTTGGGTGGCTCACAACCACCTGTAACTCCAGCTCCAGAGGATATGGTGCCCTCTTCTGGTCTCCTTAGGCAACTGCACTCACATGCACATACCTACACACACACACATATATATATACACATAATTAAAAGTAATCATAATAATAATAACAATACATTTGAAAGGCTTCTCCTGATGACAGTGGTCAGAGCTTAACCAATCAGAATGATGGCTCCAGTAAAGCATCATCCTGAGAGACCAGGCTGAGAGATAAATGTGGGCATTGATTAGCAAATTCACTGTGTCTAGATTTTGAAATCTGCTTTTTAGTAAGTGCCTCTGGCTTCCAGGGAAACACCTGAACTACATTGGCTGGAGCCTGGTATAAAGTCATGTTGAAATAAGGGCGGTGGCAGGGCTGCGTCCCCAACACCCCGGCCGCTTGGCTAGCTCATGCCCGAAATAACAACACACAAACTGTATTCATTTAAGAACTGCTTGGCCCATGAACTCTGACCCTTACAGGCTAATTCTCGCACCTGGACTAGCCCATTTCTAATGATGTGT
>NW_026068010.1:2156918-2197250 GCF_014885135.2 Alexandromys fortis
CACAAATATACACATATTAAAGGTAATAATAATAATAATAATAATAATAATAATACATTTGAAAGGCTTCTCAGCCTGGTCTCTCAGGATGATGCTTTACTGGAGCCATCATTCTGATTGGTTAAGCTCTGACCACTGTCATCAGCAGAAGCCTTTCAAATGCATTGATTAGCAAATTCACTGTGCTCTAGATTTTGAAATCTGCATTTTAGCACACTAAGAGTGCCTCTGGCTTCCAGGGAAACACCTGAACTACATTGGCTGGAGCCTGGTATAAAGTCACGTGGCCAGTTTATTAACTTGGGATGAGAAAGGCATCTCTTTATAGGCAGGTCTTCCTAGAAAGCTGAACAGCTCTTCAGAGGCTGGGCAGGGACTAGGTGAATTATTGCCTTGTAATCATGAATGGCACTGAGCTGAGAGGTCCTCGGGCAGCAGTCTGCCTGACTTCTTGTTCGTAAACCCTAAGTTCTTAGCCAGGAACCCTGGCGAAGCCAGGTGCAAGCATGTTAGAATCACCCGCACGCTTCCACAGACTGCCTGTGCCTTGGAAACTTCCAGCCATGATACGGTAGCTGCTACTGTGAAACCCATGGCACACAGTTATGAAATACACAAAATATAGGGGGCAGTGATTTCCAAGAATCCGGAAGAAAAGATGCATAGTGAGCCCCACCTCTCTGCCGAGCACCGTTCTTCAGACGTGGTCACTCATAGGGACTGTGGGCAGTGGCCACCGTCTCACTGGGCTGAGAAAGCAGATGTTAGAGTTCAGGGTGATGGAAGTGCTTAGAAAGGGTGGGGCAGGTCCTGGGAAGGCACACGGTGAGCCAGAGCTCCATTTCTTGAAAGGGTAGGTTGCACGTAGGCAGAGAGGCCTGCAGGGGGCGCTGCCACCACAGTAAGCGCTGAGGGAGCATCTAACCTGGAGCTTCTTTGCCTGACAAAGTGATTGGAAATTTTAGCCTTTTGCTTTATGACAATCCATTCTGGGGCATGGGGAGACAGCTTAGTCAGTGAAATGTTTGCCCTACAAGTAGGAAGACTGGAGCTTAAGCCTCAAAACTAAGATTAAAAAAAAAATGTAAGCTGAGTATGGTGGTATAACCATGACCCCAGCAGTGGCTGAAACAGTCAGATCCCTGAGGCTCAGTGGCCAGCCAGCCTAGCCTGCTTGACAAGATCCAAGCAAATGTCTCAAGAAAAAGGTGGCGAGGACCTGAAGGTACTATGTCCTCTGATCTCCATGAACACACACACACACACACACACACACACACAAACCCATCACTGAGAAAACAAATCCACTCTTTGACACCAGCACTCTTTGACCCTTTCTGAAGGTGATGCCCACACTGATCCTACTAGGTAATCCCACTTTGAAAGGCTTTACCAGCTCGACATGGCCAAACTCAGGAACAACCTGCTAGTTCATGAGAGTCAGAGACACACGCAGACCACCTTCCAGCCGTAGCAGAACCCAGCCAGTTCTCCACTGTTTAAGCGGCCTTCCTGGCACATGGCCACAGGAAGAAGGATTCTCTGGGTCTTCCAGCTGAGTGATCCTGGTGACCTACTACTTACTCAGTGTGGTAGCAGCCTCACCCAAAGACCTGTCTGACATGAAGAATCTCATGGCCCACCCCAGCTCATCCACAAACCTAATTAACTGATGTCTGCACTTCCCAAGGTCCACTGAGCTGGACCTTGCATATGACAATAAATCATCGTTGTTTTAGTGTCTTGCATATGACGATAAATCGCCCACCCAAGTACCAACCAGGTGCGGCTCTGCTTAGCTTATGAAATGAGGCGAGTTCAGGGTGGACTCCACAGTGCATGTTTCTGTTCTGCACCATGCAGCTGCAGCACGTGGAAATTGCTAGAAATGTAGACTCTTAGGTCTTGCCTCAAGCCTGCTGAATCGTAAACCAACCACGCTACTGAATGTGGGAACAACCAGTCTGTTTTAATGCCCCCCTCTTGCCCACCCTCCCGTGGTTCTGACTTGTGCTCAAGTTGTGAAAATCCCTGGCTCAAGACAGAACGGTGTAGTGATAACAAGCCAGGGTTTGAGATACATGCAGATTGGTGTGGACTGTGTGGTCAGCCTTTAATCACATACAGGATACCCAAGAAAATGGGGTCAGAGGCGAGCTTTACTTAGGTTCATGATCTCCGGGATTTTGGCCCATGATCTTCTGGCTGCATAGCTATGGGACATGCGGTGTGCAAAAAAGTCACGGTGACAGACGGGACTTGGCAGAACACTGTTGCTCATCTCAGGGCAACCAGGATAGAGAAAACGGGGAAGGGGCATCTAGCTGGCCTCACAGCCTACATTTTCAGCATCTCCCAGGAATGCCATCATGGAATGGCTCCATCAAGGGATTATGGGTGAAACCAGAGCCCTTGGGATCCAACAACTTCCCCAAAGCCCAGCCAAGGCATCCAAGGCTTTAGTATCCAAGAGTCTTGGTGGGAGGGGGGAAGGGGGACACTTCACACTCAGATCATAAAGGTCTTCTCGGGCCCATCTAGAAAACAGGAGCGTGAAGTCAGAGTTATGCCATCTTCCCAGAGCTGTGAGCTCGGTGACCCATTCCCCCAAGTACCTTGGACAGCGCCCAGCATACAGTGAGCACTCGGTACAGCACCCAGCATACAGTGGGCATTTAATACTTGTTTGCCACGATCTCACCCACAGACATTACCCTAGCTTCTAGACATTGTGCTATCTATGGGGTTCAGCGTGGTACCAAGTCATGACTGAGTTTTTCCGTTTGAGCCTCCCACTAGCCTAGGAGGGTGGTGTAAATCTCATCTTTCCATTGAGGGAATGAGACTTGGAGGGATTAATCCCCGACATGGGAAGATGCCCCAACAGTTGTCAGCCCACGCTGTTACACAACCCGTCCCCTTCTTCAGTGCCGCCATGAAGAAATGCTGTATCTATCTCAAGGTGTCACCTGGGGATCACAGAAGCCTACAATTTTTTCTTGCCTTCTGTTATTACTCTGGCCCTGTTCAGGACTGTGTGAAAGGGATTCACTACGATTCACCACCTGGACTCCCGAAGGTCTTGATTTTTCCTTAGTTGTCATTTGTGGTGGTTTGAATAAGGATGGCCCCCGAGACTCGAGTATTTGCCTGCTCGGTCTCTGGGGGTGGCAATGTTAGGAGGCGTGGCCTTGATGGAGCAAGTGTGTCACTGTGGGGGTGGCTTTGAGGTCTCCTATGCTCAGTGTGGCTCACAGTCTCCTTCTGCTGCCTGTGGATCAGGATATAGAACTCTCAGCTCCTTCTCCAGCACCATTCTGCCTGCTGGCTGCCATGCTTCTCCCTATGATGATAATGGACTAGACCTCTGAAACGATAAGCCACCTCAATGAAATGTTTTCCTTCCAGGTGTTTCCATGGTCGCAGTATCTCTTCACAGTCAAGGAATACTGACTAAGACACCCCTCCTGCTAGCCTCACACTCTACAGCTCTTTAGTGGCACCTTGCACTTGGCCATCAGTGACCCCAGTGAGGTGTGGCTTTGATCCAGCCAGACTCCATGCTAGATGCTTTGGGGACATGAATACATTTGTCCCAGTTACTTTTCTGTTGATGTGATTAAACGCTGACCTAAAATAGTTTGGGAAGGAGATCACAGTCCGTCATTTAGGAACATCAGGGCAGGGACTCAAGCAGGAACCTGGAAAAAGGATCTGTGTGGTCCCCATGGCTGCCTCAGTTTGCTTTGCCATTCAGCTCAGGCCCACCTGCCCAGGGGTGGCATCACCCACAGTGGGCTGGGTCCTCCCCTATCGACCATGAATCAAGAAAACGCCCCCAAAGACTTTCCCACAGGCTAATTTGATGGGGGCAGTTCTTCAGCTGAGGTTCCCTCTTCCCAGACTAAACCAGTTTCTGTCAAGTTGGGGGGGGGGGGAAGGCACACAATTAAACCCTGGCCTCAATCTCTGTGAGATGTAACCTTCATTTGACAGTTGACACTTACTTCTCAGTGTCCTCTCTGTCTGTCATGGTGACTGGAAGGTAGAGCCATCCGCATGTTAGCGGGAAGGTGGGGCTCCTAGAGAAACCCCCATAATGACGAAAGCAAGCGGGACTGTTCTATTCAGCGGGATGCTCCCTTGCAGTGTGGACTTGAGCCCATTGGCTGGACCAATCACCAGCTGCAGGTGATTTGCCTCAGACTACCCAGGAGGAGAAACCTGTTTCCTTAGGCAGCTCACCTAGCACTCTGCAGGAAGGGGTGTCCCGGCTTTGTTTAAAGTCACTGTGGCATTGTTCTGTGTGAGGGATACTGGCAGCCCAGCCAGCGTCCAAACAGGGCATTGAATGGACGATTCTGTTAGGATGGTAAATGGGAGCACGGGTTGGACTGTTGGTTCTTAGACAATAAACACACTCAGGGCTGGAGAGGTGACTCGGGGTTAGAACACAGGCTGTTCTTGCAGCTCCCTGGCACCCACAGGGTGCCTCACAACCAGCTGTGACTCCAGCTCTAAGGGGATCTGACACACTCACATGGCCATGCTCACACATAGATACACATGTACATGATCAGAAATAACAGTAAATCTCTAAAAATCAATAATATGTATTAAGTCATATACATGCATATGAGGAATCAATTATCTCTACCTACACAACGTACATGTATGCACACAGGCATACTCGGGCTGCTGGCATTGCCTGAATACCTTGCTTGCTCTGTGTGTATGTGTAATGTTAGTCAGTAGAAACAGTTCTATGTGGCCCGCTTTGTCCCTTGAGGCGTTTGAAGAGATGGGGACGCTGTGCCGAGCTGATGGGAAATTCATGCCTCTCAGGTGATACTAAGCTTTGAAGATTTTAAAATGGTAATTCTTCGTTCCATGTGAAATTTAAGATAGTAAACACACACACACACCTGCACAATGCACACACACATGCACACACACACATACCTGCACACTGCACACACACTTGCACAACGCACACACACACTTGCACAATGCACACACACACTTGCACAATGCACACACACACACACACACACATGTCATATGTCTGAGCAAACCTCACATCAGAGACGAGTCTCCCAAGCCCCATGGCGTACACTGACTGAACAGCCTGAGAAGCAGAAGAAAAAAGGGGAACCCGTCACCTTCAACACAGTAGTTTCCTCTCTAGCGGCACTTGGGTTCCTCACCAGCCTATTACAAACCGGGAATGCGGCCACATGAGCCATGAGATAGAAGACTAAATTGGTGATGTTCTGTGGAGTAGGGCCTCTGAAACCTGGAGGCTTTGAAAATGGTTGGGTCCAGGGAGGCATTTTCTAGAACTCAGGGGGTCCTTTCTCCCTGGTGAAAGGGGTCCAAAGTACATGTTCACCAGTGTTTAAAGTCATCAAAAGCTCTTCCTTCCTTCCTTCCTTCCTTCCTTCCTTCCTTCCTTCCTTCCTTCCTTCCCTCTTTCCTTCCTTCCTTTCTTTTTTTCAAGACAGTGTTTCTCTGTATCTTTGGAGCCTGTCCTGGAACTAGCTCTTGGAGACAAGGCTGGTCTCAAACTCACAGATCCACCTGCCTCTGCCTCCCGAGTGAGTGCTGGGATTAAAGGCGTGCGCCCCCACCGCCCAGCCTCAAAAGCTCTTTCTAAAAGGTATGTTCACTATGGAGATAAGTATAACCTGGGTCACTTATGGGTCAGATCTTTGAGGTCAGATGAAAAGGTTCACCTTCCGATGCCTTTACACGGGGTGGGGGGGGGGGGAATGAAGTAATAAATAACCAAGCACTTTTGCCACGCGAAACCATTAGCTTCCCTTGCAGAGTGTGGCCACAGAAAGCCCAAGGTATTGACATAGTGAGTTGTGTAAGCTGATGCCATAGAGATGCCTTTAAAAGTCTGGATACCCAAATTAAGTGGACAAAACAAAGGAGCAGGCTCCACGTGGAGACATCTGTAGACTGCCATTCTGTTTGTGCATGGTGTGTGACCAGTTCTCATCTGGACAGTGTGGTTTCTCTTTTTGAAAACTTTAAACCATCTCAAATCAATTTCCTCTTTCTTCCTCTGCTTGTAAACCATGCCTGTAACCCTCCCCTCTCTCCGAGATGTAACTTAGACACTCTGCAGTTACTGTTCCACAGGGGACCAGTCACCATCCCCTCGCTGACTTGCACATCTTAAAGAATGCGTTGAGTGACACAAAGCCGCTCTGTCTACTGACAGACTTCAAATCCATTGGGGTTTTTAGTTTTATGTCTGCTCCTTCTCCTAGCTCTTCTTCTGAAATACAAGACTAACAGGGTTGTTACTGCTCTCTAGGGTATCTCTGAGATACAGGTCACATGAGTAGAATCCAGCACCAACTAAGATGCCAGGGTAAGCGTCCATCTTGGTAGGGAGGTATGGCAGCTGGAGCAGGGAGCTGAGAGAGCACACCTTCAGCCATAGATTATCAAGAGAGAAAACTGGAAGTGAAGCAAACTAGACCCTCTCAAAGTCTTCCTCCAGGGACCTGCTTCCTCCAGCGTTACTGCACCTCCTAAAGGGTCCGTAGCACTTCCCCAGACAGTGCCCCAGCTGGGGATCAAGAGCGCAGATTCCAGAGCCTAAGGGGGACATCCCCATCGAAACTGCTGCATAATCCATGAAGCACACATGGATGTCAAGCGCTGCTGTTAGTGCTCATTTCCTGCATCTCTGAGAAGCAAATAATTCTGTGTAAAAGCACATTTCTCACTGTGATGGAAGCGTTCCTCCTTTGGGGGTATGTTTTGTAGGAAATTCAAATATCCAGGGCCGGAAAGGTAGTTCAGCAGGTAAGAGCACTAACTGCTCTTGCAGAGGACCTAGGTTCCATTCCCGGCACCCACATGGCAGCTCACAACCATCTGTCACTCCATCTCTAGGAGATCGGATGCCTCTTCTGGCTTCTGCAGGCACCAGGCACAAAGACATACATGCAGGCAAAACATCCATACCCAGAAATGTTTTAAAGTGGAAAAGACTAAACAAAGCAAAGTGACACACACGCGCCTGTCTTTTCAGTGAGTATCACGCAACCCTCTGGGGCGACACAGCTCATTATGGTAGGCACATGATGCTGAAACAGGAGGCAGAGAGTAGGGCAAGGAGTGGAGGTCAGATGTACCCTTCAAAGACACTTGGTGGCCAACTTCTGTCACACCTCCTAAGGACTCTAACCTCCCTCCCAAGATATCACTAGACCAAGAATAGAATGCAAAACCTGAGCCCATGGGAGATGTTTCAGATGCAAACCATAGCAAGGTCCGAGTGTGCAATGCAACCAATGTCCTTCTTTGATGTTAAGCTCAGGTGTGTGGGGGGGGGGCAGATGACTTTGAGAATCCCAACAGCTAGTGTTAATCACATCTAGCCCCCAGGCCAGCTGGGTCAGTGTCCTGAGGCTTCCTGGCCTCTGACCATTTTCCTTCTGCGCTTTCTCTCCTGGCTCCACTCTTCTCATCTGCTGTCTACAGAGTTTGCCCTTCCGGAGTCACAGTATTGCGAGGACTCCCGGGCGCTAGAGAGTGCACTCCACTCTATGACAGACTCTTCTCATTCAATCATCCAACCATTCATCTCCCCATCCCCCCTCTTCATCTCTCATCTGATCATCCAACCATTCATCTACCCATCCCCCTACTTCATCCTCATCCATCATCCAACCATTCATCTACCCATCCTTCCCCATGCTTCATCCCTCATCTGATCATTCAAGTCACCTGATGCCACTGAGCTCAGTGCCTGAACTCCAGACCTCCCCTGACCTCTTCTCCTTGTCTCATACATCATTTTCCATGCAGCTACCCAGAGTGGAAATCATTATTTCTTCCCTTCTGAGACTCTGGGAGCTGTTGCAGGAACATACCCATAATGCCATAGTGTAACCACAGGCCTTCATGATGTGCCTCAGCCTGCCCCTGGAACTTGACCTCCCTCCTCTAAGGATGCTGGTGCCCCATCAATGGCCTTTCTGTTCCTTAGTTGGACCAGAACTGTGCCTACCCAGGGCCTTTGCAAGTTCAGGTGGAAGGGAGGGAGCCCAGCTAGGGCCAAGCACTGCACAGGGAAATCATCAGCATCACTGGATCATGGATTAATTAATGTCCGTGTGAGGACTGACTTGCATCTCTGTCTACCTTAATTCCGTTCTCAGGAAGCCACGTTGGGCGCCATTTTGTAAACGGAGACTGCTTGTTTGTTTCCCGGCTGCACAGGCCCAAATAATCACACAGAAACTATATTTATTATAATACTGTGTGTCCGATGTCTCAGGCATATTTCTAGCTAGCTCTTATATCTTAAATTAACTGATTTCTATCAATCTGTGTATCACCACAAGGCTGTGGCCTACCGGTAGGTATCTTTCTCCTTCAGCAGCTACATAGCATCTCTTTGACTCTGCCTACTCTCTCCTCCTCTCTCCTTGGAATTCCCACCTTGCCCTATTCTGCACTGCAATAGGCTCAAAGCAGATTCTTTATTAACCAATAGTATTCACANTAATCTGTGTATCACCACAAGGCTGTGGCCTATCACTAAGGTTCCAGGGTATCTCTCTGACTCCATCTATCTCTCTATATATATCTTCCAGCCTGGCTATATTCTGCCTGCTATAGGCCAAAGCAGCTTTATTCATTAGCCAATAAAAGCAACATGTATACAGAAGGACATTCCACATCGGCTCCTCCTCTCTCTTTTAAGCTTAAGGCCTGCCCACGATGACATACTTCCTAAACCTCCTAAAGCTCCCCAAACAGTCTGGGGACCAAATGATTAAAGGTCTGAGAGTAGGGACATTCTCCTTCAAGCCACTGCGCCTGTGACAGCCTGCCTTCCTGCCCCTGTGCCTAAAACTGTGCTTGGCACTCAGCAGGTACTCCTTCAATGACTAGATATCTTTTGGGTGCTGGGGATGGACCCCAACACCTTGCACCTACTCTACCACTTAGCTACACCCACAGCTCAATATCCATCCAAAGGTTCCCTGCCTATCTGAGCACAGAATACAAAGGGCACTGGCCTTGCCCGCCTGTAAGGAAAGAGACGGGCAAAGGGTGACAGTTCTAGACACTGGAGGTTTAAGGAAGGTATGCCAATGCCTGGTCTCACCTCGGAGACATTATAATACTGATACATCATGGAGGTTATCCATGCTCCTGATTCTGCTGCAGACCTTGCCTTCACCTTGAACTAGTTAGGTCCATTCCCTGCTCTTTATAGTGGGGTGTGGACTGCCCAATAGCAGGGCTGTTGGGAGCATCAGTCCCTGTCTAGGTGAGGCAAGAATACATATGCCAGCTCCTGTTTACTCTGAGCCAGCTCTGACGCAGCCACGATGCCCTAGGAGCAGAGTGTGTCTCCAAGCACAACAGGTGGGCTGGTGGCTCTCCGACTTATTCTCCCTCTGTGAACACCTCAGACCTCATTTTTCGTCACTCCTTTTATGGTCTCCTCTTAATATCTTCGCCAAAAAGAAGAATTTAGGAAGAAAACTAAGTCGTTCGGGGCAGTGTGTCCCCCGAGGGCACTTTTCAGGTGCCATACCGCCCCCTGGTGGTCACAGATTTATTATTGGCTAACTATGGAATTTCAAGAAAGCATCAACCACTGGATGGTGACATCCGTAGTCTTTAAAACCTTGTAACTTCCACTCCGGAGAGCTCATTTTAATGAAAACGAACCCTGCATATGGGTGAATATGTTTGCTCTATTATCTGTAATATTATCTATACCAGCAAGTCTTGGAAACAAATGTCTAACAATAGGGACACAAGCTGTATCAGTAGAAAAACATTGGACCTTGACTGGGTCAATGTTAACAGTTCCGAGCACTGGGTGGCACCATTGTGTCCCAGATCTCCTGAGTGTGCTGGCCTTGTGGGTAAGTAGGGTCTACACACTAGGGAATTGGGGCATAAAGAGACAGCTAATAGGCATCTCATTCTCAAATTGTTCACGGGGAGAGAGTCTTTTGTGATAATATATTATGCTAAATTAGCTTTTGAGGTGTTTGTGGTTTCTCTAGTTGCTTATTTTTGAGACAGAGCTTCACTGTGTAGCCAGCCCTTGATGAACTGGACTAGACCTCGAACTCACAAAGATCCCCTGCCTCTGCCTCCAGGATGCTGGGGTTAAAAAGATGTGCCCCCACCCCTGGCTATGGCGTAGTTTTTATTTGTTTACTTCTTTTTTAAAAAAATATTTATTTATTTGTTTGTTTGTTTATTTATTATGTGTATAGCATTCCTTCCATGTGTGCCCACAAGCCAGAAGGGGGCGCCAGGTCTCATTATAGATGGCTGTGAGCCACCATGTGGTTGCTGGGAATTGAACTCAGGACCTCTGGAAGAGCAGTCAGTGCTCTTAACCACTGAGCCATCTCTCAAGCCTTTAATCAGTTTTTGATGCTGGGAGTGGAACTCGGGGCCTCGTCGTGCCAAGCCAAGCACTCTACCGCTGAGTTACACTCCCCACCCAGCGATTCCTGTTTCAGTTTTATTTTTGAAAGCCTCAGGTGGGCTCACAGTGGGTCATCGCAGCGTCTGCTCCCCACATTACTAAAGAGCTCCTTGCTCCCTGCAGCCTTCAACACCGCCAAGTGTGAGAAGCTGCAGAAGGAGAAGGAGGCGCTGGAGAGGCGGTTCGAGGAGGAGCTGAGGAGGCTGGGCTGGCAGCAGCAGGCAGAGGTGCAGGAGCTTCGGGAGCGGCTTCAGCAGCAGTTCCAGGCCGAGAGCGCACGCCTGCGGGCGGAGCATCAGGACCAGCTGCTGCGCATGCGCTGCCAGCACCAAGAGCAGGTGAGTTGGCTGGCTGTTCCGCACAGGTGATGGGAGAAGAGCCTGAGGCACTTGAGAAAATGGGTCAAGTTCACTCTCCAACCTCCTTCTGGCTCTCTCTCTGCACCCTGTGTCTAGAATGCTGTTTCTGCAGACACCATGGCACCCTCTCCTCCTTCTAGGTCTATAATTAGTTCTCTGTGAGAACTTACCTGAGATTGCAGTTTTACACATGACCCATATTGGTCATCTGTTCTTCGCATATTCTCTGTGGGCAAACCTGTGCATAGAACAGGTTCTGCACCAGCCACTACTTCCAAACTTGATGTACGCGGACTCCATCACCCTGCCAGATGCCGGTTCTATCCCCATTTTACAGGTAAGAAGACAGAGTCCCAGGGTTAAGTAAGACACCCGAATTCTGTCGCATGGAGTGTGAGCAGAGGGTACTCATCTTCTTTGAAGACCGCACTGCTCATCAGCTCATCCCACAAAACTCATCCTAAAAATCCCCCATTTTCTTTAAAAAGTCATCCTCGTGAATGGAAGGTGAGTGGCAGGAACAGCGCCCCATGAGGAGTTTGAACAGGCAGAGGCCACTAAGCCTATCACCTTCTGTTATGTCTCCTTAACCCGCCCACCCAGCCAGCTCTATTTGCCCGGCAGGAGAATACAGTCTACACAAACAGAATGAGCCCCCAGGGCATGTCTGGCACAGGAGACCTTGTGCTGAGAAGAGACGGTACGAGGAGACGTGGGTCTCGGGAACACTGCCTTTTAGGCTGAAGGGAGGCTACAGTGGGAACCCGATGGAGTCGGTCTGGAAGCTCCAGCTCGGCCTGCCACCACGTGCTCTGGGCCAGTGTCTAGGAGACTGGGGTGAAGCAGGGGGCTGGGCTCCCGGTTGGTGGGCGGGTACAGGAGGGAGTAAACACGGGCTGGCTCTCTCTGGCTCCTCTGATGAGGATGCGCAGCTGGGATGGGGGCAAATGGTAGTTTAATCTGGTTTGAGGTTAATGAGAAAATGAGCGCACGTGATGCTCCATTCAGAATACATCTTCTGGAAGTGAGTCGCCAAAGCCCCAGTTAATTGCCTCTGGCACGTGGCTAAAAGCAAAGCCCAGGACTCCATCCTTGCTCGCCTTAGGCAGCAGCTTTCCTCCCCTTGGTGTCGCTGTACCCAGCCCCGCTGAGTAGCAAGCTGACTCCAGAACGGAGTCCTGCTACAGGGAATAGCTGTTTCTCCAAAGGGCTGGTGCCATTTGGTGGGTGACCTGGCAGCCTCCTCCATGGAAGAGCCCCGAATCCCAACTCTGTGAAGGGGGCAGACGGTAGACAGCAGTGGTCTCACGGGGCTCTACCGAAGGTTCTAGACAAAAAAGAAAGCTCTTCAGGCAACAGAAGCTTTCTGCATTGGTTATCTTTCTGTTGCCGTGATGAAACGCAGTGCCGAGAAACCAGCTTATGGAAAACAGAGCTTATTTTGGCTTACAGTTTCGGTGGTAAGATTCTGTCGCAGGAAAGTCAAGGCAGCAGACAGCAGGCAAGATGGCAGGAGGAGGGAGCTGAGAGTTCATATCCTCACCTGTAAACAGGAAGCAGAGGGTGAGCTGAAAATGACGCGAAGCTGTAAACTCTAAAACCCCACCCCCGGTGACCGACCTCCTCCAGCAAGGCTTCATTCGCCACCTAAACATCCCCAAACGCTACCTCGAACCCAGGACTCAGCATTCAAGTATGGGAGCCTATGGGAGCCGTTTCTCTTTGAAACCGTCCTGCTTGCCCCTGGCTGACAGTGGAGGATAACCTTTCTCTGATTTTGTCAATTACAGTACATTAACCCATCTCTTGTGCCCTTTGGGAAAACAGGTCTAAATTCGAGCAAATATCTTCCGAGGGTTTTGACGTCTTCTCAGGCTGAGCTTTCCTACTTCATGTCTGTGAGCCCCTGCTCTGCAGAAACTGGTACCATAGGAAGAGAAGCCATAGATATTAATCGCTGACAGGAGAGAGGGTGTCCACACTAGGCAGAACCATTTTCTGCCTAAGGGGGGGGGCTTTAAAATCACAAAGAGACGTGAGACCGAAATTACCGAAGAGCAAGCATTTGTTGAAATGGTAGCTCATAGGATTCCATTGATATCTTTCTGAATATTCCGGCCATTCCCTTAATTCCATATGGCTCGTTGGAATTAGAAAGTCAGTATTTCATTCATAAAAGCACCTCCCAGAGGCTGAAGGGGACATCATCCTTACTGTGTTGACGGTAGTAATCCCTCAACACTAAATCACAGATGTGCCTTGGCTGCCGACATAATGGACTGTTACCAGCTGAGCCGTATTTACCACAGGGACATCGATTCTTCTGGAAGTTTATCTTTGTATCTACCTTTCTTTTCTGAAGCTCCTCGTAGAAATTTGTGTAAGAGATCAGTAGTATAGAGTCCCACCAAGGTCCGAGGAAAGGGTTTCTCTTTACACCTGGGTGCATAAGAACCGTGCCTCTAGACAATATGTGGTGTTTATTTTTTTTACAGAGAGTGCTGTGACACTTTTAGTGGAACAGAAAGGGAAGAGTATGTGCCTATGTGTGTTTATGCGCACTGTTGTGCATACAGAGACTAGAAGAGGGCTCTGGTCCCCCCTAGAACTGACATTATAGACAGTTGCGAGCTGCCTGCTGTGGGTGCTGGACAACGAACCAAAGTCCTCTGTTAGAACAAGAAGTGCTCGGAACACCTGAGCCATCTCTCCGGTCCCCTTTGTTTCAACCAATTGCTTGTTTTATTTTGCCTCACACTGAGAGGTTTTAGACAGAAATCCCATTAGAACCTGCTGCCAACAACTGGGTGATTAAACCCTGTTCTAGTCATCCCCACTTCTGAGTGATTCAGAGCGCAGAGCCACAAGTGGTTTGAGTCTCAGGTCACTTTGATCAACAATGCCCAGTCTTGTAGTGACATGATGCTGCCAGGTCCACGTTATCACTGAGATGTTGTAAGCTCCTTGTTGGCTCTGACCAGTGATTTTCCTGTTTTAAGAAATAATAATTTGTGACGGGGGGAGGGGGGTGGAGGGAGAGAGAGAAAGAGAGAGAGAGAGAGAGAGAGAGAGAGAGAGAGAGAGAGAGAGAAGAGACTATCCTAGGAAGGTTGCCTATTGGTAGAAAAGCTTAGAAAAGCTGTTCATAACCCCTTTGGGCAGTCTCATATCAGATACCCTGCATATCAGATGTTTACATTATAATTCATACAGTAGCAGCTTACAGTTATGAAGTAACAATGAAATAATTTTATGGCCTGGTCTGAGGAACTGTATTGAAAAGTTGAAGTATGGGGGGGGGGTGTTGAGAACCACTGTGGAAGAGTATTTGCCTACCATAAACAAAGATGATTTGTTCCCTGACACCAGAGACAGACAGACAGCAGACAGACAGACACGGAGATTATTCCAAATGGAAATTCACTCATTGTTGGAATGTGAAATGTCCCCAGTTCCTCTGGTGTAAAACTCCTGACTGCAGCTGATGCAGCTATTTTGAGAAGTGATGGAAGGGCCTAGAGCCCTCAGTGCTCAAGAGCTCTGACTGCTCTTGCAGAAGACCAGAGTCCCATCGCCAGCATCTGCATCAGGCAGCCCACGACACCTGTAACTCCAGCTCCGGGGAATCTGGTGCCTTCTGCATATACCCACATACAGACACATACACGCACACACTAATAAAAATAAAATAATTTGGGACTGAAGAGATGGCCCAGTGGTTAAGAACACTGGCTACTCTTCCAGAGAACCTGGGTTCAGTTCCCAGAACCCACAAGGCCGTGCACAACTGTCTGTAACTCCAGTTCCAGGAGATCTGACACCCTCATACACATATATACAGGCAAAAGCCCAGTGTACATTAAATAAATAAATCTATAAAAAAAAAAAAAAAGAAGAAGGAACCCTGACTAATTTTCCAGAGGAGCCGTGCCCAGTCTCAGCACCTAGGTGGAGCTGCTCACAACCCCTTGTTCTTGGGGGAATCTAATACCCTCTATGGCCTCATACTGCACACATGCCCACCCCCACCCCCAACACGTGTCAAACCTAAGCCTTTGTTTCCTCATCTGCAAAATGGGCATAGAAATGCCTACCGCCTAAGGGTGGAAGGGGTAGGTGCTCACTGAGAGCTTAGGAGCGAGTCGTTCCCACTCACCTGACACTGGGACACCTTGAGAGGAGGCATGGAGAACTCTTACTGCCCCATCACTTCCTGGCAGGGTGAAGGAAGAACATGATGGAGTGGTCCAGGACTCTGCAGAGGTGCCTGGGACAGTCCTTCCGGGGTGGAGCTTATTTGTTTGTTTGATTGCTTTTTGTTTTTTGAGACAGGGTTTCTCTGTGTAGCCCTGGCTATCCTGAAGCTAGCTTAGTAGACCAGGTTGGCCTTGAACTCACAGAGACCCATCTGTCTCTGCCTCCCAAGTGCTGGGATTAAAGGTGCACACCACCACTGCCTGACTGAGTTGAGTTAGGTTGTGGCACTTTGGTACTAGACTGGGGGTGCCAAGCATCCCCGCTGAGTAACTTGTCTTTGGCAGGACTGCTAGCTTTGTCATCTTACTGAGCTGCACCTATGGTATCCCAGCAGCAAAGATGATCCCGACAGCCACCCCAGCTCTCTGGATAACCAGTAACCATGCCTTTCCTTCAGGTGGAAGACATCACTGCCAGCCACGAGGCTGCTCTGCTGGAGATGGAAAACAACCACACGGTTGCCATCACGATCCTGCAGGATGACCATGACCACAAAGTTCAAGGTATCTACGAGCCATGAGCAGCAGGCCAGAGTGGCCATGCTGAGCTCCTCTGGCGGCAGAGCAAAGGATCCCTCCTTTCCTTCTTTTCTGTCCTTTTTTTCCATTTCTACTGAAGCTTTTGTGTTCATTCCCATGAGGAGAAGAAATAGCAAGGCTTCAGGCAGGGCTGGGGAGCTTGGCTAGCACATAGTAGGCACAAGGTTCTATCCCCAGGCCCGTGTCTAAAGCTTTATGAATCCTCGTGCTTACCTCTCTCCTCTAGAGGAGTTCTGTAAACCTTGAGGGAATATTAAAAATCCCCATGAGATTCTAACCAGCCTGAATTCCTCCTTTTGCTTATTT
Organism: Alexandromys fortis; assembly: GCF_014885135.2. Classification (NCBI taxonomy): domain Eukaryota; kingdom Metazoa; phylum Chordata; class Mammalia; order Rodentia; family Cricetidae; genus Alexandromys; species Alexandromys fortis. The sequence continues at coordinate 2,172,872 of NW_026068010.1, forward strand.
TTCCCAGTCAGCTGGTTGTTCAACTATCTATTAAAAGGAATAAAAGTTAGCATTGAATCAATATATTTTCAATATGAGAATTTACTTTGGAATTTTTTATTTATTTATTTATTTATTTATTAATTTATTATGTACACAATATTCTGTCTGTGTGTATGCCTGCAGGCCAGAAGAGGGCACCAGACCCCATTACAGATGGTTGTGAGCCACCATGTGGTTGCTGGGAATTGAACTCAGGACCTTTGGAAGAGCAGGCAATGCTCTTAACCTCTGAGCCATCTCTCCAGCCCCCAATTTTTTCTTTTTTTAAAATAGTCTTTCTAACCACAAACTGGCTGTAAAGTATTTGATGTTCATCTGTCTCCTCCCTCAAGCACCTTTGCCAAAAACCAAACGGGAGACAAGAAAAGAAAGGGCCCCAAGAACTGGTCCAGTACACCTTAAATTACACATCTGTCCCCTCGGCTGCACTCTGAAATGACCTGGAGACTTTAAAAGGCAATGGCATGTAGACCCTGCCTCCAAAATTCCAGACTTTCCAAAACTCTACTATGCAGCGGGAGTCGAGAAGAATCACCTTAAAGAGCAAGGACGGAGTATCATGACTTTGTAATAAAGAAATGCATTGTGGGAAGCCAATATTGTATAGTAAGCAATAATATTTGTTCTCCATTCCCTTGGGGTGTTGGGACCCCCCCCCAGAAGTGCTCATTCCCAAGCTACAGACACAGTCCCTCAGGGGAGGGGCTTTGGATGTATGGATTCTGTAAATTGCGATGGACCTGCTCTCTTTTCCCCTTGTATTTTCACACGAATAAGCCTGATCAATTTTTTTTTCTGACCAATGAAGTCTTGCTCTAGACACCCCATCCAAAGCCTTTGAATTGTTATGTATGAAGTTGTGATGGTATGAATCTATATAATAGGAGCTTAAAATTCATTTTGATATGTAGGTGATGGTCTCAGTGGCCAATAAAACTAATAGTACACAGAGGCAAATAGACCAGAAGGCCAATTCATATAGTCAGTAAAACTGGGGGATGAACAGATGGTTTGGTGGTTAAGAGCACTGGCTGTTTTTGCAGAGGAGCCAGGTTCAGTTGCCAGCACCCACATGATAGTTCACAACTATCTGTAACTCTAGTTCTTTTGGCCTTCCTGGGCCCCAGGCATGCACATGGTACACATACATACATGTAAGCAAACACTCACGCACAAAATACAATAAACTTAAAAAAATAAAGTCAATAAAATAAACACAAATTTTATTTTTCCAGAGATGAAAACTTTGGCTGTGGAAACTAGATTCTTAACAGCCCTCATCACCATAAAGATCTGTGCTCATGGAAACTACATGGATTTCTCAGTTACAACTCCTAGTGACCCAAATGGTAATTGTTGGTATCCAGGACTCTCTTGTTCCAAAAACAGGATCCAGGCTGATAAAGGAGACTATCACCCTTCTAGTCATACCACAAAAACAAATTGCTGGTCTACCCAGGATAAGATGGGCTTTACCCAGATAAGACTCTTCCTGTCTAGAGGGGTCAGAATGTATTTTCTTAATACCTACATCACCTACATCATCACCTACGTCAATCACCTACATCACCTACATCATCACCTACATAACCTTCATAATTACCTACATCACCTACGTCAATCACCTACATCATCACCTACATCACCTACATCATCACCTACATCATCACCTACATCATCACCTACATCATCACCTACATCATCACCTACATCATCACCTACATCACCTACATCATCACCTACATCATCACCTACTTCACATACGTCATCACCTACATCATCACCTACATCATCGCCTACATCATCACCTACATCATCATCTACATCATCACCTACTTCACCTACATCACCTACATCATCACCTACATCATCGCCTACATCATCACCTACATCACCTACATCATCACCTACATCATCTACATCATAACCCATATCACCTACAACATCACCTACGTCAATCACCTACATCATCACCTACATCAATCATCTACATCACCTACATCACCTTCATTATCACCTACATCATCTACATCATAACCCATATCACCTACATCATCACCTACATAACCTTCATCATTACCTACATCACCTACATCATAACCTATATCATCTCCATCACCTACATCATAACCTATATCATCTACATCACCTACATCATAATCTATATCACCTACATCATAACCTACATCATAACCTACATCATCACCTACATCATCACCTATATCACCTACATCATCACCTACATCATAACCTACATCATAACCTATATCACCTACGTCACCTACATTATAAGCTATATCACCTACATCATCACCTTCATCTGCATAATGTATAAGTTATTTCCTGGATGTGACTTTACACAGAGCAGAGTTATCCCAAAACTCCTGAGAGAGACAGAGCAGTCAACCTTTCCTTCAGGTCGAATGTCTTATAACCAGTCTTTGTTCAAGCAAATTCTGGGGATCCCTAGTCTGCACAGTATGACCCAGAGACCACTAAGATGTCTTTGTTGACTCAGCACTGATCCCTCAAGCACACTGTGAAGCTGGCATGGTTGGCAAGATGTCATCTCCAATTGCTGAGTGAAAAGCTCCTTCCTCAGCCTGACATGGATGCTTTGAAGCCAGGAAAGCCAATCCTGGGGACGGAGGAAAACAACTGTTTCACTGTTAGGAAAGGTGGGACATTCAGCTGGTGCTGCTGACAGAGGTTCTCACATGGCCTCACATGCCGCATACCCAAGTACGTGTGCACACGTACTGGTGAACACGCATGTGCTTTCTCTCATCTCTCTTCCGGTCACTTCTTTCTTTCTCTCACAAACCACATTCCGATCGCCACAGCCGACTTCCGACGAGCAGAAGAAACCTTGACTCTGCTGTAGCCGTCCATCATCTGTGTACCCCAAGTCACGTGTCCTCATCTGCCCAAGCAGCCTTGTTCTGTGCTTCTCAGAAGAAAGGTCCACTTCATAACGATGTGATTTCTTCTTCCTTCTTTCCAGAACTGATATCTACCCATGAATTTGAGAAGAAGGAACTGGAAGAAAACTTTGAAAAACTGCGTCTGTCGCTACAGGTTTGTGGCTCCTTTGTTCCCTTGACTGGTGAAGAGGTCTCAGCACTGTGCTCACTGGCTAGCATTTATCTGACACCCACTGTGTACTCGAATATGGAAACATATCCCCCATCCTTTAGAATCTGATCCTCCCCTGACAGAGCTGTGGAAAAAATATAAAAGCACCAAGAAGCCACTTGTGCCTAGTGAATAATGCAGAGAATGCTAATGAAGTTAATGAAGCATTTGCTGTGTCGGGGGTACCTGAAAAGTGGGGTGGGGGTGGGAAGAGAAACTTCTAGACGCTAATAATGTTGCAAAGGTCAGAATTGCAAAGGTTAGACCACATCCTGGCAGGTTTTTTTTTAATAAATTGCAAATATATTTATTACAATTTACAGATTAGTTAATAATTATATACAAATATAATCTGAGCTATAAAATCTCCACTAGTTACATTTAAAATCATTGATCTGAAGAAGCCAACTCAAATCTTGTTCCCAAACTTAAAATTTATTTACCACAGGTTTTTACAGATATATTGTAGCTTCTGGGTTTGTGCTTTTATGGAATTCCGAATGTGTGAATGAGTTTGTCTCTCCATTTTTATCTGTTTTGTGTTTGTTTGTTTCATCTTTTCCTTCGGTTTGTTTGTTTTTGTTTTTATATCCCATTTTTTGTGTATGTTTTATTTTATTATTATACCTCAGATGCCAACTTGTTTTCTAATGAGAGTCAGAAAAGGTGTGGACCTGGATGGGAGGTAGGGCAGAACTAGGAAGAGGAGAGAGAGAACTGTAATTAGGATACATTATATTTAAAAATCTATTCCCAACGAAAGAGAAAAAATAAACAAAAGCCATTTATGTCATTTCTGGTCAGAATCCAGGTAGAAGGAGATAATACTTTCTAGGCATTTGTTTCATCTTTAGTTAACTATGCAAAGGAAAAAAAGGAAAAAGCATCAAGGGGGAGATAGAAAAGGATATGTAGAATCAAAGAGGGTGTGGAATAGGCTGTATTAAAGGGATAACTTAAGATAGTCATGGTTGGTAGTTATGGTGATTTGAAAGAAAAAATCCTCCAAAGGGATATTAGGCAATGTGGCTTTATTGGTGTAGGTGTGGCCTTGTAGAAGGAAGTGTGTCACTGTTGGGTGGGCCTTGAGGTGTCCTTTGCTCAAGCTACAGTCAGTGTGGAAGAGAGTTCATTTCCTGTTGCCTGCAGACCAAGATGTAAAAATCTAAGTTCCTTCTCCAGCACCATGTCTGCCTGCATGCCACCATGTCCCACCGTGGTGATAATGGATTAAACCTCTGCCACCCCAATTACATGATTTCCTTTATAAAAGTTGCCATGTTCATGGTGTCTCTTCACAGCAACAGAAACCTTAACTAAGACAGAAATGTGTATGAAAATGCTATAGTGAAACCCATTCTTTTGTATGCTAACTTACAAAAAAATAAAAGAACAAATCTCAAACCTGTAATCTGTAGAAAAGTTTCTCAATATGCAGTCAATTCCCAGTGGTAACCTACTGTGACATAGGCAGCATTAAGATCCTGGGGGACATAGTCGGGATCCAGAAACTCGAGTAGAAAGTTTTTTCAGTATTAAAAGGGAAGCTAATCAAATAAAATAGCACTCTTGGGCCACTGTGGCTATCTAGTGTCACGCTAATTGAGTTGGCACTGAGCGGGCGCTCCCCTTTACCCCAGGCGTGTGCTTTGCAAAAGGTAGTCTGATGCCTTAGTAAAACGCTGGATGGAATCAACAGGAGGCCTATGATACAGGCTCAGAGCGACAGATCGTCCACATTCTCTGAGAAAGTGTCTTCAATATGCCCAAACTTGCTGACTCTCTGAAGAGTCTCCTGGGGTGCTGGTTTACGTTTGTTTCATGATGTGAACAACGCATGACTTCCAAGTCATAGAAACAGGAATCTGAACGCTGTCTAGGCCACTTCTCCTCTGGAAGGCGCAAGTAATGGCATCTCACGTAGAGGCACTTAAGGTGTNAAGAAATGTCTTTAGGTAACTCCTAAGAAGTATGGCGAGGGAGTCAGATAGCACCAGACATTTTGTAGTCCATTCTGGAAGGTGAAGGCAATGGTGACGTAGCCCAGTGCTGACCCACGGGAGCTTCTTCAAAACTGACGTTTGACTCCTTGGCTCATATGAACGCAAACTTCTACTGGCATCCGTATGGTCCCCACGTGCTTTTAGTGGCAATATGGGGACTTTTGCTTCTTAAAAATGAAAGACAAGTGACTGGAAGAAAGAAAAGAGAGGAAAAGGAACCTGCCCAGGGAAGTGGGGAAACCGAGGCTCTCTGCCATGGTGAAGGAAGGAAGTAGCCCTGTGGGCTGGCACACGCATGGGGCTGTCATGCAAAATCACCTCATTTTCAAGTCCTGGCTCTTTCTGATCACTGGCTGAGTCGTGTCTCTTGCAGAAGCGTTCATGACAGCCCTTGGCCCCTGTGTTTTAACCCAGCAGAAATGGAGCCATTAAGGGGACTTGTGGGAAGAGGTGCTGTTTAGTCACGGAGAGTTCAGAGCCACCAGCAAGCACCCTTCTTGTGCTGTGGTGACATCACTGTCACCGTGGCTGAGAGGATCTCCTTAGCCACATTTGCTCGGAAGATCACCAGGAGCCCAGTGTACCATAGGCATGTACACACAGACCACGGCCACAAGGCGGGGCTGCTTGCTGGTCTAGTGGGGAGAGAACTCAACTGGAGGAGAATGGGTGGCTCCCCTCATAGAACAGCCCAGCTCTGAAGTCAGAAAGATGCGTTGAGGGTCAGCAGTGAGCCTGGAATGAGAGGATCCTGGGCAAAGGCAGCCGGTCCTCCCTTCCACGTTCTAGTCGGCTTTCTGTTGCTGTGAGAAAACACTGACCCAAAGCATCTTGCAAAGGAAAAGGTTTCTTTGGCTGACAGGTTAGAGCCCATCATTGAGGGATGCTGAGGCAGGAGCTCAAGGCAGAAAGCTGGAGGCAGGAACTGATGCAGAGACTGTGAAGTAGTACTGCCTTCCTTATACAGCCCAGAGCCATCCAGAACCATCCGCCTTAGGGATGGCTCTGTCCACAGTGGGCGGGGCCCGTCCATGTTCATCATCAATAGAGAATACCATGCGATCCAATGGAGGCAATTCATTTGAAGTTCTCTCTTCCCAACATGTATCAGGGTGATAAAAACTGACCTGCCCCTGCTGCCCAACCCCTAGTGTCCATCCATGTGGCCCCAGGGGAACATCTCTTGTTGTCACTTGCAGGACCAGGTGGACATGCTGACTTTTCAGAGCCAGTCTCTGCGGGACAGAGCCCAGCGCTTTGAGGAAGCCCTACGGAAAACCACAGAAGAGCAGCTGGAGGTAGCCATCACTACCTGGGCCTCCTAGTGGGTGGGGACATGAACTGGCTTCCCCTGCAGTCTTGCCTAGGGACGAGGCCGCCACACTGACAGCTGCGGCTGCAGAGGGCGCTGGTCCCAACTGCATTAAGATGTGTATGCAGTGCCTGTCAGCACTTCTCCCCGAGACAGACCATGACCATAGGTTTCTCCAGCAACCTGCTCTTCCTGCCAAAACCCACAGCGCTCGTCAGGCAGGGTCCCTAAGTGCCTGTGGTGTAAACGCCTCTCTGCCTGGAGACAGAGCACTCTGTGCTTCTCCAAATGTGTTTTAGGCTGGCGCAGGACAGGACCTACTAAGGTGTGAGTTATGAGGTCAAAGGTTAACTTTTTTCAAGAATAACTAGCAAACCTCCTAACATCTGATGCAGTGTTGGAGAGAGGCGAAGGTTGAGGATGAGCATCTTCTGCTGAAATACCATACTGTGTTTTATCCTGTGGTGTCATAGATTGAAGCTAGGGCTTCACGTGGGCAAGACAAGTGCTCTTCCACTGAGCCAAATCCCTAGCCCCCTTCCCGCTCTTTCCCATATAGAGACAGAGTCTCATGAAATTGCCTAGGTTGCCTTTGAACTTTCCACCCACCCCTCTGCCTCTGCCTCTTTGAGGGCCTAGGATTACAAGCCCAAACTGCCACAGATAGCTTGAATTTTTTTTTTCAAGATTTTCTCCTGAAATTCCAATTCCAACCAATGTCCTGCCTTTTTACTGCTTACATCCACCGACCCTAACATGTCATTCTCATAAATGGCTTTTAAAACAGAAAAGAGTATCTTTAATACAATGAGCATGTTAAATGTCCTTCAACATTTATTATTGTTAGACTTCATACCTGAGTACTGTATTTTTATCATTAAATCCACACTCTTTCCCCTCCAACTCCTCCATGCTCCCCTCAACTTCATGACCTCTTCTTTGATTACTATTGCGACAAACACACAGACAGTCCAGACAGACAGACAGAACCTGAGGAGTCCATCTAGTGTTGCTCACAAGCACATGTGATTGGGATTGGATGACCTGTCAGGGGGCGTGTCCCTGGGGAAGACTGATGCTCCCCCCTTCCGTAGCCATTGGTTGCCCATAGCTCTGCACCTAGGGATGGGGCCAGGCGAGAGCTCCCCAATCCACACTGCTTTACTTGGCTTATGTTGTATGCATGAACTCATGGGACTACTCACGGGCACAGGTGGGACATGTGAGGCCCCAGAGCCCTGTGAATCAAGTTCCCTGGAAGGCTGTTCAGAGCCTGTGCTAGCCCAGGAATTCCCCATCGGAGGCGCTGGCACCTGCTCCCTCACAGATACCGTGGGCACACATGCATAGCCTTGGTCCCAGAGGGCTGTTCCAGGCAGCTCTCCTAAAGCGCACCCTCTCTGCCCTTGTAGATTGCATTGGCTCCCTATCAGCACCTGGAAGAAGACATGCAGAGCCTGAAGCAGGTGTTGGAGATGAAGAACCAGCAAATCCACCTGCAGGAGAAGAAAATTATAGAGTTGGAGAAGCTGGTGAGTCGCTCTGCTTGCTCCAGAGACTAACGGCTGTGACTCTCAGTGTCCCCGCCGATGACAGTGCTCAGTGGGGCATCCCCTCCCTGCCTGTCACTCACAGGTGAACAGGAAGCTCACAGCTGAGCCTGGAAGCCCTTCTCACACAGCCAGGGCTTCTGACGAGCAGTCCCAGGAGCCTCCTTTGTCACTTCACCAGTCTTTGCCATGGCCTTCCACCACCGAGGCCGCAGCAGGAACTGTCCAGCACTGCTGTGTCCCAGGCTGGGAAAAGCTCTGGCCTTCCTTTCCAGTAGCTTACCTGGGCAGTAGGTGCTGCCATGAGCCCAGAAGAGAAGCCTCAGAAAGGGACAGTTGCACCCAGCCTGTGAGTGGCTGAGGCCACGTGGCAACCCTGGTGGAATATTCCCACATCCTCACGTGGCAGAAGGAGCAGAGAGAGCAGTCATGGGGGTTCACCTTCAGGAGTCAGTCGCCTCTTGGTACTGTCACCTCAGGGAGTGGGCATCAGCATAGCTGTCTTGGGAGGACAGGAGCATCCAGTTCATAACAAAGTCTCTGTACCTCAGTCCTCAGCTTGGTCCCTGGGAACTAGCCCAGGGAAACCCCTAGGGAAACAGGGCCGTGTCTTGCCCTCTCCTAGAGGCCCGAGACCCAGGAAAGGGCTAGTGTTCCTGAAAGGAATTCACAGTGTAGATACTGACCACTGCAAGAGTCAGTCTTTAATAAGAAATTGGCTCAAAACCATAAATAGTTTATTAATTTTTTTCTTTATTATTTTTTCATGTTTATTTTTAAATTATGTATGGATGTGCATAACTGTGTGTGGGTATGTGCATGTGAGTGTAGTACCTACTGAGGCCAGAAGAGGGCATCAGATTCCCTTGGAGCTAGAGTTGCAGATGGTCATGTGTGCTGGGAAACAATTTCAGGCCCACAAAAGTCATACTTGTTTTTAATGGTTGTGCCATCTCCCCAGCCCCAGCCCCCTTTGCTTATTATTTTAAAATAATTGTTTGCTACTATTAAAAAGGAAGAAAGAATGTAGACATTATAGAAAATTATAAAGTAAGGTAAACAAAAACAAGGAAATTAAAATATCATATTCCAGCCAGGCAGTGACCCACCTTTAATCTCAGCACTCTGAGGCAGAGGCAGGTGATTCTCTGTGAGTTCAAGGCCAGCCTGATCTACAGCGTGAGTTCCAGAACAGCCAGGGTTACACAGAAAAATCAAACCCCTCCCTGACAAAAATAATCATGTTCCTTCTACATTAACACTTCTCAGAGGTGTATCTTGATACCCCATCATACATCCATGCACACACACACACACACACACACACCATATTTTGCCTTGTACAATGTTTTATAGCCCACTTCCAATGAACAGGTTTGATTTTTTGTTGTTGTTTTGTTTTGTTTTGTTTTGTTTTGTTTTGTTTTGTTTTTTTCCAGCTACGGACTTGCTGTGTGTGTAGTCCATGCTGGTCTGAAACTTGTTATCCTCCTGCCTCTACCACCTGAGTACTGAGATTACAGGTGTGTATCACACATTCACCTTCGAAGACTTAGTTCCTGGACACCTCATCCTGATTCGTTTCTGGAACATTCTTTGCAACTGGCTTACCCAAATCAGTAGCTGGCCCAGCAGCAGCTGCTGCATTTAGTCCATGCATTGCTCTCTGTCTGCAGGTATCTCTTGTTGTGTAGGTGCATGCTAGACCGTGGGACGTTACCATGGTCTTGGGCGGTGGAGGCCACGTGGCTCATTCCAGCAACACAGCGCCTACCACGAACCACAGGAGATGCACTGACCTGATCTTGCCTTGTATCCCGGCCAGGGTGACCCTCAAACAGCCATCCATCTTCCTCTTGGTGACTGGACTGTCTGCATAGGCTCACCCGAAAGCCCCTGGGCTGATCTGGCTATGTTCAGCCATGATCTGGCTTTGCAGGAGGCCTACATGTCTTCCTGTCCCAGGAATCTACTTTCTGCTTCCTGGGAATAAAGATGAAGGCAAGATCGGGTGCCTTGCCCCAGGCCTTGGCATGGATCCCAAACCCAAGTCACAGGCAAGCGGCAGTTTTCTTTAAAGATTAGCTATGTGAACCGTCAGTGTGCTCCCCTTTTCACAAGACAATCCAGGCCCAGGGGCTCACCCCAGTCATTGTAGCAGCTAGGAGGCTAAAGCAGGAAGGTTGCCATGTGTTCCAGGGCGGCCTTAGTCACATGACAAGTTCCAGCCAACATGGGCTACAAAGTGAACCATACTTCAAAAAAAGAAAAGAAAGAAAAATCTAAACGTAGGATGAAAGCAGATCCCCCAGTGACAGACAGACGTCATGAAGTGGAGAACAGCAGCCACCATAGGCTTCCCCAATAGGGTGCCAAGACTTCCTCCCTGTTTTTAGAATTGACCTCTGCTTCTGTATCTTTCATGACAAATAAAAGCCCTAAGGCTTCTAGGCTTCTTTGCTTTGTGTTTCTGTCTGGAAAGGAAAAAGTGTGCCCACAATACTTGGCTCTCCAGCCCTGTTAATTCAGAAGCTCTTGAGTAGGGCAGTGTGCACGCCTGGCAAGAGACAGTGATTCACTACAGATGACACAGGACCCACTGGTCAAACAAGGCTCTAGTGGGATCCACAGCTTGTTTCTGACCATGACAGTGACCTGGAACATTTACTGTAAAAACAAAAACAACAACAACAGAAAAAAAACAAGTTATTTAACTGGAACGCATAACTAGCGCTCTCCTCTCTCTCTCTCTCTCTCTCTCTCTCTCTCTCTCTCTCTCTCTCTCTCACACACACACACACACACACACACACACACACACACATACCCACAAGATGTGTACTACACACTGCTTTTTTCTACCTACATTGCACTCGGGTATTTTCTGTTCTGTTTCTCTGAAACGTGAAACGCTGGTCCCTTATCCATCTCACCTGACTTTCTGCCCACAAGGCCACTGTGGAGAACAGTTAGTGAGGAACTGTTCCTGGCAACCCCCCACAGTGTAGAAGCCAGGGCCGCTGCCTTGCTGCTGGCATGCGGGAGTCCTTCAGTAGTGTTCCTCTCCTAGGTGGAGAAGAACATCATCCTGGAGGAAAAGATCCAAGTTCTTCAGCAGCAGAACGAGGACCTCAAAGCAAGGATTGACCAGAACACGGTTGTTACCAGGTGAGTGAGCGCACCTGGCTTCTGATGACATGTCCTGCTCAGATGGCTTTCCTTGAACATCTGCATGTCCCTGTGTCCAGCCTGAATAATCCCGTGCCTCTCAAAGGATCAGAAGGAAAGCACATCCCTCCCCATTCCCTGGGACAAGAGAATATAGACCACAGCCACAGCAAGTGCTGTGATTACTTCCTGGAGATTAGGAGAGGGCTAATTGACAAGGCTAAAAAGAACCATGGCTAGGTGACAACCCCAAGATTCCAGACGCTCAGGTCAGTTTGTCCCTACAGGATCCTCTCTCAGCAGCCTTACTTCCAAGGAAGGATCGGGAATCACCCTTGACCCCAGCTCAGAGTGGGGTGAAAGCAGGGCTTGGAGGCCAGCTGTGGCTGTTCTGATCAGCAAGGCTAGTGTGTCATGAGTCTCTTTCTGTCCCGCTACCCAGCTCCCAACAAAATGACATGGAAACATAATTAATTAAGAAAGCTCGGCCTATAGCTTAGGCTTGTCCCACTAGCTCTTATAACTTAAATTAATCCATTTATATTAATCTGCATTTTTGCCTCATGGCTTTTTACCTATCTTCCACCTCGCAGCTCCTGCTTCCTCTCCATGTCCCCTGGCATCTCTCCTATGCCCAGATTCAGCTCCTCTTCCTCTCTCTCTCCCGGAAGTTCCACCTAACCCCTTCCTGCCTAGCTATTGGCCATACATCTCTTTATTAAACCAATCAACTTGATAAAGACACGTCTTCACAGTATACAAAAAGATTATTCTACAACACTAGTGAGACCCAGGCCCGAGTCCTTTCTCACTCCTTTGTGCAGCCATGATGTATGACCCTGCATATATACATACACTTGTGTGCACACACTCCTGCGGACACAGGCACACACATGCTCACACCTATACTCATATACTAACACTCACACTTGCGTGCTTATACACTCACTTGTGTCCACATGCCCACACATACCCAGCCGCCTTCCTCAGACAGCAAGTACAGGCATTAGTCCAGAGTAGAGCTCCTGGACTCTAGCCCATCCGGTTGTAAGATGTGTTTGTGTTTCCTGATAATTCCTTGAAGAGACTGTCATTTTTGAAAATACAAAATGGGCTAGACAGGTGATTCAGTGGCTAAGATCACTGGTTGCTCTTCAAGAGGACCCAAGTTTAATTCCTGGCTCCCTCATAGCAGCTCACAACCCTCTAGTTCCAGGGGATCCAACGCCCTCTTCTGGCCTCCACAGGCACTGCACACAAGTGGCTCTCAGACATGCATGCAGGCGAAACACATATAAAGTAAAAAAAAAAAACCATTAAAAACATGCAACAAAGTCAACAACTTAAGCATCATCATCATCACACACACACACACACACACACACACACAATTGACTTCTCTTCCACCTTTATCAGCAAACAGTAAGTAGGCATCTTTTTTCTGGGTGCCATGCTGAATGCCAGTCAAGAACATAACAGAGCCTCAATCCTGCTTCCTAGGGCTTGTGGTCCAGCAGACAGGTGGCTGTACAGCAGAGCTAATGACTTTGGTCACAGAGGCATTGACCCAGGGCATAAGGTAGTGGCGAGCTATTTCTGGCTGATTGACAGCTGTCAGTCAGTACCCTGACCATCACCATGGACAATCTCCATCTCTACCTCTAGAAGACAGCCTCTCCTGTGCCCCTCTAGCAGCCTGCCCACACTGCCCACCGCCTCTCTCCTTTCTACTCCAGCCTCTAGCCTTTGCTCTGCGTACAAGCTCCACCTCCCCTTACTCAGCAGAGTCCTGTGAGCCCTGGCCCTCTGCCCACCAGCCGGCTTTGAGTGTCATTGGTAGGCCTGCTACCTGACCATCATTCTCCCCCATGCAGACAACTGTCAGAGGAGAATGCTAACCTCCAGGAATATGTGGAGAAAGAGACCCAGGAGAAGAAGAGACTGAGCCGAACCAATGAAGAACTACTTTGGAAGCTCCAAACTGGGGACCCCACCAGCCCGATTAAATTGTCCCCGACGTCCCCAGTGTATAGAGGCTCCTCCTCTGGACCGTCCTCTCCAGCCAGAGTTGGCACCACACCTAGATGACATCGCTCTGCCACTTCCAGGAGCTCAGGCTTCTGTCCGTCTGAGGGAGTGCTGGCCAGGTGCTGGCGGCCATCCTGTGCGCATGCTCAGTAGCTGCATGTGCGTCTTAGGCAGCGTCCTCTCTGACCCCCGTGTGAGACCGTCCTGGTATTGACGCTTAGAAAGGTGTAAGAAGCAGAGTCCGGTGTCCCAAAATGTATTAGTGTAGTTAGAGGCAAAAGAGAAACAACTCCAATTGTTCTTGACAGATGATGAGCGTTCACAGCGGGCGTTTAGGTCGGTTACAACAGCTCCGTTTGGAATACACAAACCCTCCTTGTACGACCGCGTGGGTATATTCAGACACGTGGGTATACACACGTGGAGATTCTGAATTGCGTTTTTTATAACATGATGGGCTGACATATTTTAGTGACGGTCAGCAGTTTTCTAAGTTGTGCCTAAGAATTATTGGGAAATGAAAATGCATTTCTATGTAGTTTCCTGGAAATATTTCTACCCAAAATAGAAGGAGAAAAAAAAAAAAGGAAAAAAAAGAGATAGAAGCATTTCTGTCTGCCACCGAGTGGTACCCCTGCTTAACACAAACACCAGCGATTTGTAGATGGTAACTACCTTTGGAGCAATTAGCATCTTAGTCTATTAAGGTGGGGTCCCTGCTACCCCATTGCAGGATTTAGTTGTGACTCCGCCCACCCTGAGAGGATGAAACAAAAGTAGCGGGATGGGTGGGGACACCAAGGCGTTTGGCCGATGTTTTTCCCATTAGTGATTCATGATAGTTTTGGAAACCCCAGTTTAGCTTCCTCTTCACCCCCCACCTAAATAGCATCTCCGAGTCCATCATTAAGCTATTACTGAATCCTCAGGAAGATACAGAGGAGTGTGACCTTTGTAATAAGGGTGAGCATGAACTTGGAGGAAAGCAATACCCTGTATGGTCCGTCCTCATGAAGGAAGAATGCTGATAGGGGCCACATTCAACCAGGCGCGGAATAAGGACACGGGCTCCTGTCATTGGCTTTCATAGCCAACACTCCCCCTCCCACCTCCATTTTCAGTTTGGTTCTTTGACTCAACCCCATCACCACCACACATCAAGATGGCTCAGGGGTTCTAGTCAGGGCTTCCAGAAACCAACCTTTCTGTCTGGGGGTGGGGGGAGGGGCCCAGTTCTAAAGGTGCTAGATCATGTTCTTTCTGATGGAGGATCACCAGGGCTGCCCCTGCCTGTGCTCCCATCTTAGCCCTGGAAGGCTCTCCCAAATAAGGGAGGCCGGTGTAACAGCCAGCCAGCGGCCAGCAGCCGCTGGACTGGTCTTGGTCTCTAAGATGGTAGAATTAGAACATGAAAGGTATTCATGTAGTGCTATGGACTATTAGAAGCATGACCCACAGAAGAGACGTAGTTTATCAGTCAGCACAGTGGTGATAATGATACCTTTGTTTTCCTGTATGTGACAAAGACCCTTCACTTCCTAAGCATGGGCCTGTCTTTGAGCATGTCCAAGATGAGAAGAGCCACTGAGCCAGGAAGAAAGAGCCTGGGGACGGTGTCAGCTTGTCCAAGGACACACATAGCCAACACAGAGGCAGATGTGGTCTGCATCCCTCCTGTGGCTCGTTCATGTGACTGTAGTCAACCTCCATGGGCCTTGCCCATTCTGGAGACATCCACAGTAGAGACACACTGAAGACACAGGTCCTTTGCCTTCGGCTCTGCATGATACTGGGATACTGAGTTGGGCATCCCATAAGAGTAGCTCATGCCATGTCAATTCAACACATAGTTTTTTATTCTTTTAGCAGGCCCAACCTGCAGATATAAGTTTGGTGGCTGCTTAGCTCTCCGAATCAGGACCTGCCTCCACAGCCGCACCTGCGGATGGCGGGTCCTCAGCAATACAGACTTTGATGTGAGTATAGAATGTGATACAGTATGTTAGACTGTTGTGGTCAAAGTGGTAGCGATGTTAGAGCTATATACCCTCACTAGGTGGACTAGAGCTTTGCCCTAATCAGCCTTGACCTTGGGCACTTGAACCAATTTCCCCATGGCCCTGGCTTTGTTTCTCCATCACAGACACCTCTCACGAATGGTGCCACACTTGAACTGAGTCCTGAGATTCAGGCAGCCCGAGCTGCTGTGCCTCTCCCACGATCCTTCTGTCTCCGTGCTGCTGTGATCAAGACCTCTCAAGCGTGGGAATCGGTGTCTGGCCTCATCCCCAGGCTGGGACACAGCGTCCTCCCCTCCTGCCACAGACAGACCTACCAAAAAGTGCTAGGGTCTTGATGGAGCCAGGAGGTCCTGCTGACCTGCTTCCACTCCCTCTTCATGGGCTGGGACCAGGTTCTGGTGATGTCAGGATGGGTCTGGGGCTTGCGGGTCTGATACTCTGGGATTAGTTGAAGGGGCACAATGTTCTTTTTCCTGCCCCTCCAGTTTCTGTGTTCCATATTTGTGTTGAACTCTAAAGCTTATTAAAAACGAATCTGAGGAATTTTCCATGATATCCGTGTGGTGTGTGTAACTGGAGACATGTCCCATTCAGGCTCAAGATGCCGGGAAATGAAGCAAAGGTATTTTTATACCCCTTTCTGGGTGTGCCAGAGTTGATGGCCACCAAGAAAAGCCTAGCGACTCCTCTGATCCCAGACTCAGCAAGTCCAAAGCTTGTACTTTCCCCACAGCCCACCAGCTGGGAGCCAAGCCTATGATCATACGGGCTTATTCTTACTCAGACCACCACAAGTGGTCAGGCGCACATGTGTTCATTTCCGCCCCAAATCGGCCACTCTTCCCCTCTCACCAGCCGTCCACTGTAGATTATGACCATTTATCCAACCTAGCCTGACCCCACAGTGTCCCACAGGTGCTGGCATTGTCTGGGGGGAGTTATGGGGGAGACCCAAATTTTCCAGTTCCCTGTATTCATTTTGGTGGAATGAGTAGGAACGGCAGAGAGACCATAACTAGGGGTCCCTGTGTTCGTGGCACTTCCTGGACCTATGATGAATCCCCCAGGGTCTCTTGAATGCCAGTCAAGCTTCCCAAATTATTGATAGAAACCTAATGATTGATGCCCGACGTGTCACCAAGTCCTGAACTCTTAGTTTCTCCAGGGATATAGCATGCCCCCACAGTTTAGTAGCCACTGTCCATTGTTCTCATCCACGCCCTGTGTGACACCACCACCTGTGTTTATTGGGGGTTTGGGTGGTGACCCAGCCCCTGGCATGTTCAGGAAATGAGATCGACGCCAGCTGTGGGAAACCATGTTCCCGCCCATGGCTGATTCACTGCAGGCAGAGGGAACTTGGGACTCGAACCCCTCGTCGCCTTTTCTGAATCAAGGAGCCTTGACGATCCTAGATCACCTGTGTGGGAGACTGTATCACGTCAAGAAGGACCCCGTCAGATGGCACCCTCCCTATGGTTAGCACCAGAGGTTGCTCTCAAAGGAGGTGCCGCATTAGTGGATGGTACCAATGGACAACCATGGTCTTCTGACTCCCCGGGCTCATGTGCATGGTGATGGGGTCTGGAGCCTGCCCACTCTGGGGTCTGCGTCAGCTGTGCACATGTGTGCAATGCCTCTTTAGACAATAGTTCTAGCTTGGTGGGCAAGCTTAACTCAGTGAACTGAAAGGGCTGATCCCTTAGAGCAAGGGCTGACAGGCTACAACAGCCATTTCCAATCCCACCCACTGCAGCCTTATGTTCTGCCCGGGTCTTTGTAGTTGGCAGACAAGGCAACTCGCTGGGCTATGGGGCCGTACAGATTCTTCCAGTTCATAGAATACTGAGCCAGAGAGGACAGATATGACTCACCAGAAGTGTTTCATAACCAAATGGTGTGAAGGGACGTTTGCTCCCACAGGACGTCCTATCCGGACCCCACATTGGAAAGGGTTTTCTGGAAACTGCTGATGTCTTTGCATGCCTTTAAAGTCTATGAGCACAGTACCCAGTGTCACCCACTAGATGGCACTGGGGAGCTGCATTTCGCTCAATACAAGCTGACCAGAAGTGGTAGCCTTTTGGGGGTAGGGGATAGGGAGGAGTTGGAGACAGGCTTTCTCTGTGTGGTCCTGGCTGGCCTTGAACTCACGGAGATCCACCTGCCTGTGCTTCCCAAGTGCTGGGATTAAAGGCATGCGCGCAATGACTAGCTGACAGCTTCCTTCTGACTGAACTTCAGGGTCAAGACACCTGTGCTTATTTTTCGGTTCCAGGATGCATGGGGCGTTCTCTGGGTGACTTTTGTGAGGTGGGACTGGGCTGATTCTTGCACCCCCATAAGCTGTATCCAACAGTAACTGCACCGCAGTAGAGGCACCTTGTATCCCCCAACACTGCCTGAGCTCAGGGAGCTGCTTCCCCAAGTCAGCAATGAAGGGGCAGTGGCCCACTCGAGCATGGCTCTGGCAGGCCTTGCCCTTTTCCCCCATTCCCTCTGCCTTGCTAAAAGCCTTTAGATTACATTCCTAAAGCTAGCCACCAAGGTCTATTCCCTTATTTGGCTACTTCCTTCTCCTGAGACTGACTACCAAGGTCCAGCTATTATTTGACATCCAACAGTCAAAAGCCCCTCTGGCTCACCTAATTAACATGCCCAACTAAAATTAAATGCCTCATGCTAACACAGGGTTTCCCTTTTTACCTTTATAAACCAGCATGTGCCTATGAGCCACGGCTTTCTCTTCTCTAATCTTTCCCTTCTGGGGCAAATGAATCTCCTTGTGTTGAGAACTTGGTCTAGGGGGTGCTGAGTCAACACTAACTTTCAGTCAAGGGAAACTCGGTGTGTGATGTGCACCCTTCTAGAGAGATGCCTGACACTTAGACTTGGTGCCTGGTGCCAGAAATACACCCCTGGGTGTCTGCCACCACCGTCAACTAGGAAAGCACCAAGGATAAAGCTCAGCTTCCAGCCTATGAATCATTGTTCTCCAAGTAGGGCCTGAAGTCCAACTGGTGGGACTTGCCTCCTGTGCTATAAATGAATGAACAGATGCTAAGTGTGTCCTTCCCTAGAGCGCCAGGGAGTCAGATATCCATCATCCTTAGATGTGTTACAGTCTTAGGCCCAGCCTGTGTTCTGCACAAAACTGTTTCCTCCAAGATGGTGTGTGTGGCAGCCAGGGCAAGTCTCTGGTGTCTGTGGGCTGGGGGGGATTTTGCTGAGACCAAAGTCCTCTAGTTTAAGAATGATGGCTGATGAACCCTAAGTCCAGGTGAGTCTGGAGGGGTTAAATGGAGAGACAGCAAGAATCTAGAAGGTCAGGCCTAAAGTCTTCCCCAAATGGCTTCTAGAAAAATCGAGGCCATAGTAGCATAGCCACCGGCTGTGCGCAAGGTAGAAGAAAGATACTGGAGGTGCCGAGCAGGCCCTTGACTCTTCAGACTGGAACAGGCTCAGGAACCAGCCAAGAGCTGCTAGAACACCCGAGATCACACGGTGTGCGTGGAAGCCAGACAGGATTTATTAGCATCTGCAAAAGCTTGAGAAGGTACCACACAGTAGCTTTGATTTTACAACACGGACTTGCGGGGGGGGGGGGGGGGGGGCAGTGTACAATGTCTTCAGCAACGAGGGGAAACACAAGTTTCACATTCTTAAAAAAGGTTACGGATGACACCTGCACTTGGCCTTAAAAGAGAATTAAAGCACGGGAATCCAGCAGAGACCAGCTTGATTTACAGTTAGCATCAGTCTTAATCTAACGTTACCGTTATAAGAAACTGCAAGAAGACTATTAGAAAAATAGAACCTCAAACAAGCAAAAAAATATATACAATTTACATAATGAAAAACCACACATAACTTTTAATAACGGCTCCATGTTCAGTAGAAGGAAAAAAATTGTCCTGGAGAAACCACAACTATTCAGGTTTGATAATAAACCAACCCTCATCGGTATCATGACCCTTTGTGATCCTTTACCCTTCGAAGCTGCAAGGCACAAACGAAGCAGGAAATATCTTAAATACATACATACATATATGTATTATATATATTATAACTTCTCAAATGGGAAAATAAGTCCCAAACTCAAAAAGCTTGGCAAGGAACACAAAAGTAACCCTTGTCAATAAATTAGTTCATATATGTCTTCCTAAACCTTGCTTCCTGGCCCCGCTGGGCATGCCAGCACCCTGAGAATATGTCTGGATATGATCTTCCATCTCCCCCGGGCGTTTTAGCCAGCCATTCAGACATGTAACAGAATGGTCCAGGAGGGCCCCCCTTGGTCACTGTGTCCCCAAACCATTGGCCACACCGTATTCCCCAACTCAAATGGAGCAGTGGGTACAGAAAGACTAGATTCGAGTGAGGGAGGTAAAACCCAATTGGTAAAATTTTTTTTGCCTTTAAAAAAATAAAAATCCATCACAACCAAGTTGGCCTCAGGAGTGTGGCGAGTCAGACAGCTTGCTCTCCTCCAAGGAGCCTTATGTACAATCTTCTCATTACGACAGCAAACATAAGGTTCAAACTACGTAAAATAAGTGTACATAACATACATTCAACTCCGAATTTGAATTCTGTAACAGTTCCCATGTGTCATGTATTCTCTGGCCAGCGACTCCCTTCGCTAGCTCAGCCAGATGTGGACTCAAACTTCCTTATCCCACCACCAACACCCCAAGGGATGGGCATCCTGGCACTTCAATCCCCACTAAGATTCCTTAGTGCTTGGATGCTAACCGAACAGTTGGCTCTGAGTAAAAAGATTTAAGTATCTGTGGGGACATAAGGCATTCAAGTCAGAAAGGATGGGCCCTGGTGAGAGCCAGGCATGAATATTTGCACTGTAGGTAGGTACACAGACCAGCAGTGCCCGTGACTTTGCCGACAGGTATGGGTGGGCCTGTGGGGCATGCCTGCACTTATCCCAGGAACCCAGGTTTTCTCACTGCTGCTTCCAAGCTTCATCCTGTGTTAGACGAGTTCCTCGTTAGAGGGGACTGTAAACGCTAGCCAATTCAGGGCTGCCTGGGGGAAGGGGTAGGTACAAACGTACTCATGAATTTCCCAACACTATGCATGAAAAGCAGCAGGCAGTAGACAGGGCGGAGTGGATTACATATTCCCTTGGTGAGCTCACACCGGCTGAGCCAAATGTGCAGGAGGGAGTGTATCCAACCCTTGACCACTAAGGGCAGGTGGAGAAGCCCAATGTCCCCCACAGCCCTGTAGTCACTTATGGCCACCAAGACCTGGTGTCCAAACCAGTTCATCAGCTCAGGGGACTGGATGGCTGTCGGATGGAGGTATGAGATGATGCCACTGTAAAAGCCAACTGTGAGCAACCGAGAACAGTGTAAGCCCAGCAATCTTCCAGAGAAGTGTCCTGGACAGGACTTGACTTTTTCTTTGTTTCCAAAGTAAACCCACAATGGCCTGGCTGTAGGGTGTTGGGCAGGGATGGGGTATGGGCATAGGTGCATACGCATACGTCCACACATATACAGAGGGCCCTATGTCTCCATAAAAAACATCCCCCTCCTCCATCAGAGTCACCTTCTGGAAGGTGGAGACATCTTGTACCCCACTTCTAAGCAGAGTTCCTTGAGTACCAGCTTCTTCATGAGCTTAGACTCAGAGACAGGAAGGGCACAAACTTATGGAAAAACGGGTCTTTCCAATGTGAATACTCTAGGTGGGGATAAACGAGGCATGGGGATATGTTTCTAGAATGTCTAAGTCCCAACTAGGTAGGAAATACTGGCCAAGCAGGGCAACAGAATGGGACCTTTCTGTGGGTAGGGGGCTAAGAGACGGACACCACCTGGCTTTGAGGGATTGTCGTCAGCGTGTTTTGTTTTTGGTTTTTGGCTTGCGCATTTTTCTTTCAGGAGAAAGGAACTGTAGCGTGACAAGAAGTGTAGGGGAGGCGCCCTCCAGGGACCGCTGTGTGCTGAGGAAGCTCCCTCCAGAGACCACTCTGTGTGCCGAGGCTCCTGGGCCTCCCTCCCAAAACAGCTCCCCTGGCAACCACCCACTCTTAGGAAAAGCACACTGGCCAATCAACTTACTATGCAAGCCACCCTTGAGCATCTTTTTCTGACGAAGAAGTGGGTACAGGATGCTGCCCACAACCGGGGCCAGTGTGTGCTTCTGTGTCACACAGTGAGACATGGAGGGCAGATCTGCCACCATTAGTAAGATCCTCCGGAGAGATGGCGGCGGATCGAATCCCTCACCACACCTTCCTGTTTTGGTAGGTGACAGGCTGCAGGCTGAAATGTCATTGTAAACCCGTGGTTACGCTGCTTTAGGCAGGAAGGTTTCACTCAGAGAGCAGTGACAGGTAAGCAGGAGTGGTGGCTTACACATCTAATCTTAGCATCAGGAGGCTGAGGCAGAGACTAGCCTGGGCTACAATACTTAGGTCTAGGCCAGCTACAGAGTCAAACCTTATCCCAAAAAGGAAACTAAAAGAAAGAAACTAAAGTTAAAAAAAATTTTCTTCCGATACCTCACTGGGCACTCTCTTCATCTTTGTCTATGTAGAAAAATAACAAGGGGGAAAAAAATATCAGACAGATACTAAACAGGCCCTAAGAAGACAAGAGATAATCAAGACCTGAACAAAATAAGTTAATATTTATCAAAAATAGTTTACAGCACCAATCTACATAAATTTAAATACCTATCTTTGGAAACTCAACCTTTAGGGTCTTACAATACTCCCTTTGAAATATTCTCAGACAGCCTGTGAGGCAAAGCACCCGGAAGGTGGCCAGGGCCTGGATTGGCCGCTCAGCTGCCCTCCCTACTTTTCTGGAATCCTGGAAACAGAAGCTGAGGCCCTGCATATGCCAGGCAAGTGCTATACCTATGGCCTGCAGCAAGTGGACTATACACTATCCTGTGTTTCCAAGAACCTTCTAGAGCACCGGGAAGACATCAGTGTACCCAGTCCATTTCCACCAAACTAGTTTCAAAGGCCAGATAGGTAGGCTTCAAAAACATCATCTACATTAGTATGAGACACTGGCCTTCCCCACTTCAACATGGGGTGGGGGATTGGCTCTGAATGGCTCTGAAATGAGAATCCACCGGCATTTTCACCATCCTTGGTTTGTCTACACAGAGTCCCTGATGCCCTACCCAGAGAGCTGAGGGTGTGGGGGAGGGGAAATGCAGGCATACACAGGAAGCATAAGGTCCAGGCCCGGGTGGAAATCTCACTACCAGCAGGCAAAGCTACCATCGCACTTGAAAGACAGAGGATACAAGAAGAATAGCAATGTCATGTGCAGACCGCATGCCTTGAGCCACAAGCAATTATCTGGCTGTTTTCCAAGTTAACATTAAGCCCCAACTTAATCTGGCGGGGTGAGTCACAGCCCTCCTTAGATGTAAGAGGCCACACGGATTGCGTCAGTGGCCAGAAAAAAGCGTCACAACCCCACAACCTGTCTGAAGAACCTCAGGCGACCTGAGAGCCTGACTCAATCCTGCTAAGACCTCATGTTCCAATAACTCAGGACAGTGAGGACAGATGCCAAGAGCCAGCCAGGAATTGAACTAGAGAACGTCCCCTAGTCCTCGCAGGCAGAGCCGGCCTTCCCACCTTGACACCACTGATCCCTCTAGCGGTCTTCTGCCTTCTGTGCTTAAGATGAATGTGGCCTTTACCATGCTGGGGTCTGTCACCGTGTCAGAGGCCAGGAAAAGATGTGTGGACTGTGGCTCCGACCTATCACTCCAGCCTGGAAGCAGTTCAAATGAGAGTCAGTTCCTTCTCTTTAGGTACTCGGCAGTTGATTGGCCGTTGGGCAGCGTTGCTGGGGACTTGCCATCTCATAGGGTTAGTCTTGCATCTTGTGGTGGGTAGGCTGTCCCAACTGGGCAGACAGAGAGACGCTCTAAGGATCGGGAGTGTGCACATGAACAATACCAGTGTGGTCCCGGGGAGGGAGGCCTGCTTTCCAAAGAAGAGGAGAAGGGGGCCTTGCTTCTGCTGGGGGCTGCAGCAGCAAAGAGTGCCCAGCGGGCAGGGAGGAAGGCTGCTTTCTTTGTTCATGGGGATATGAGACCAAGGAGATGTCTGGAAGTGACCAGGACCTCAGGAGCTGGCTGCAGGGCTGTCTGGCCGGGTTATGTCAGCTGTGGCTGAGGCTGCAGTCCAGCTCACAGCACCTTTGGTGACACCGGGGATGTGGACGGATCCTAGGGCATGGGTGGAGGGAGTGTGAAGTCCCAGGCCTCTAGGGGCACCCCTCAACCGCTGCCACCTCGGGGGGGTGAGGCTTCGCGTCATTTGCACTGGTTCAAGTTGCTGTCAGGAGTCCTTGCTGGGCCAGCAGCCAGGTTCGCCTCCTCGCTGTGCCACAGCCCATAACCGAAGTAGATGCTGAAGCCTACGGGCAGAGGGGGGAGCAGAGGTGAGAGGACAGCAGGCAGGGCTGTCAGACCCACCCTGGCATAGGAGCCACAAGGGGCTGCCCAGGTAGACCCGTAGAGACAACACAGGGCCCCAGGAGTGAGGTCAGTCACAGTCACAGTGTCCTGCTTGCACAGTGTCAAAACTAGGTAAGTGGTTACACATTGGCCTTCCTGAATAGCAGGATGTTGGGCTGCTGTCTGCCACTAGGTGGCCTCAGAGTACCAGAGAGACACTGTTCCTTTCCAGGATGGGATTTCTAGCAGGTACTCTGACTAGACTGGCCCAAGGGCTCTGTTTGTTTTTTTTTTTTTTTTCCCAAGACTGGAGAAGGCAGTCAACAGGAAATGCAGCCAGCACAGGATGCACTTGACCCAGCCCCCAGGGCTCCCCACATCAGCAGTGGCGACTGTGAACGACCCACAAGGGACTGTGAGCACATGGCTCAGGGCCACCTGTGCAACCGACATAGGAATGCTGTCCCGAAGGGCTCAGCTGCCTGGAGTCCAGGAAAGGACATCACACTCTACAGCCCAGGCGCCTCCACCACTGAGAAATGGGTAGCAAACGAGGTCCCTTTTCCAGGTCCATACAAAGAAAAGGTGCAAGTGCTACTCACGAGCTTTCAGGGTCCCAGGACACACATCAAGGCTAGTCCCCTAGTCCCGTGTCCGTCC
>NW_026068010.1:2197357-2310817 GCF_014885135.2 Alexandromys fortis
CCCCCCCCCCCATCAGCACCACAACCCAGGCACTGAATGAAAAGGAGTGAAACCAGTACCTACAGCCAGCCCTAAGGTTAGATGCCTGGGGTGGAGGAATGGGGGCGGGGCCACACACCATCAGCCCTAGTGAGGGCTAGGCCAGCACCCCAGCAGGCAACCAACCCCAAACAAGATATTTGCCATCTTATCAGGAGGCTCCAGCCTGACAACATGCCCCACCACACACTGCCCTGCTTGCAGAGGTACTGTTTTTTTTTTTAATTTATTTATTATGTATACAACATTCTGCCTCAAAGTATGCCCGCATGCCAGAGGAGGGCGCCAGATCTCAGTACAGATGGTTGTGAGCCACCATCTGGTTGCTGGGAATTGAACTCAGGACCTCTGGAAGAGCAGCCAGTGCTCTTAACGTCCGAGCCATCTCTCCAGCCCCTCGCAGAGGTACTCTGTACGAGGTACTCATAGAGAGGGACTATACGAGCCTAGAGTCCGTACAGACCAAGTGGTGCAACCTAGACTTTCTGTCTGGGGTAACTGGGGCTTTAGGAGTAACTAGCCCTCATACCTCATGCTTTTTAAACTTCAAGATCAAGCCTGGTGAGATTACTTTCTTGGGAAACAGCCTATTAAAAGTATCTGAAAGGGAAAGGTGGCCCCACAAACATACCAGGAGTTCAATGTTGTTTTAGAGCCAGGCCACTGACTACCTATGTGTCTTTGTGTTGGCCAAGGAGAAAGGAGGCAGGTTCTGCAACACGAACTCTCCAGCTAAGAAGCAGGAGGGAAAGAGAGCAAGCCTACACAGTGGACTCCAAGAGAAGCTGGGATACCGAATGTGTGTCGCTCAGCAAAACCCATGACCTCGCATACCTAGCAGCATCCACACTGCGAACCGGACCCAGGTGCCCTGATCCAATTGCATCATGAGATAGACGTTCACGAAGATGCTCAAGACGGGAAGTATGGGGACAAAAGGTACCTGCAGAGACACGAGGCAGTATCAGATGAGAGGGGGCAAACTCAACAGCGTGCTCCAAACAGAAATGCCCCACGCATTCCTCGTAACAGCCTAGAAGAGGGACATCCATTTTATCCCCAAGGTTAGGCTGTTATTGTTATCTGTAAACTGTAGCTGCCTTAGTCACCTCCAGAGCCAAGGGATGCCATGACATCAGGACGTTTAATAAGAGGCCCTTGGAGACGAGGTGTGTGCCCCACTAACTGAGGACCGGGACACAGAGAGGCTCCTGTTTCTAGAGACATGCTCTGACTTAGCAAGGCATTTTGTGCTCCGAGGGTCCCCAAGCTTAAATTCCCAGGACTGGCCAGTCACAAGGGCCCAGCTTTCCAGCAGAAAATGCCTGTGACCCATCAGCACATCCCCTACAGGCCTGCTCACCTTAAATGAGAGCTTGGTTTTGCTCTCAGGCTGTCTCCAGATGATGCCTGTCACGAGCATGCAGAGGAGGACTGACCCTGTCATCACAAAGACCGCCCACAGCGTCCCTTCAGCCAGGGCCTCTCTCGCAAGCACGGCCACAATGCACACGATGACGATAAGGACGGCTGAGAGAGAAAAAGAAGAGTGGGGAGGAGCCCCCATAGAAACCATAGATCTCCCCAAGTCTTTCAAAAGGAGACTGCATCCGGGTCATGCGTTAAATGAGAACGAAAAGTTGCTGCCACTCATCTCTTCCACCTTCTTCCCCATCCCAACCCTGCTCTCATCCCTGTGGACCAGAAGCCACACGACACCAAGACAGACCTCAAACTCATTCCCAGGAAAAGGGGAGCTCTTACCTAGGAGACTGGCTGAAACATTCACAATTAGCCCTGAGAATTTGGATGGTTCCATGTTCTTGGGTGACAGGACGGTTTTCAGAGAAAACTTCTCGGCTACTGGTAAAAAGCCCCTCTGCGAGTCACTGGCACTGACATCATTCTGGTCTACTTGATCTAACTCGTCGGTGGTTCTGGCCATCTGGTATACCAGGTTAGGTTGTTCTGGTTGGTACCTGTAAAGACATAACCACAGCACGACCGTTGTTTCCTGCTTTTGTTTCCATTCCCAGCCCCACATGGAGGCTCAGCACCTCCTCAAGCACCAGCACATATGGAGTGAACAGATGTATGCAGGCAAAATATTCATACACATAAAATAGTAAAACTAAATCTAAAAAGAATTGCAGGTAGAACTCTGTGAGTTCAAGGCCAGCCTGGTCTATAGAGCCAGTTCCAGGACAGCCAGGACTACAAGAGAGAAACCCTGTTTTAAAAAGCCAAAATGGAAAAGAAAACACACACATGCCTGATGTGATGGCGCAGGCTTTTAATCCCAGTACTCAGGAGGCAGAGGCAGGTGTATCTCTGTGAGTTTGAGGCCAGCCTGGTCTACAGAGTGCGTTCCAGGCTGCCAAGGCTGTTACACAGAGAAACCCTGCCCACCCCTCCGCCCCCCCCCAAAAAAAAACAAAAGGATACACACACATCAGATGAGCCTTCAAAGATAAGGGCATGAGGCATGGGCTATAAATGGGAAGAGAATGGTGCAGTCTCTTGCAATACAAAAACAAAGGACAGATCAAGTCCTTCCACTTTGGGTCAATTCTCAACCTTGGTGCTCCACTCTGGGTGTAACAATAGGGAGACCACTGAACAGCAGTCCAGTGAAATGTCCCAGAAAGGTTCTCTTGATCAAGGAAGTAGCAGTGGCCCTTGGATGTGACAAGGTTAGGGCCCTTCTCGCCAAACCATTGTCCAGAGCTCAAAGTGAGGACAAAGATAAAAAGAGGTAATGCAGGGATTCCACTTGCTACAGGAAACTGGGGAATCGCTGACCACAGGCTGGTGGATGGACAAGCTCTGTCTGCATGAACTAACTGGACGAAGCTATTCTAAATCCTGGAGTAACTGCAGAGCCAGGGAAGAACTAAGACGGTGGCATGACTTCCAAGACACGAACGAGCTACCTGGAGATGAGACATGTTTACACGAGGACGGGTCCTTGCCTCAACCAGACAGGCTCTCGCCAGCTCTTCGAAGCAGGGTACCTTGTGAACTGCTTTGTGGGTAATCCATTCCAAGTACCAGAAGAGCGTGCAGCAAGACAGCTAACCGTTCTTCCCATAGACTCACCTATGCCTGGTGATTTGGCCAATTAAGAAAGTGGGTGGAGCGCAGGGAACACATTAGTGTGGAGCCCCTAGAACTGAATTAGGGGTGCATGAACTTGTCTGAGCTGAGCCTGCCAAGTCACTAGTAGGGACCAGCTTAAGTTTTATGGAAATTGGGTGCTGGAAGAAAACGAAGCCATTTGCCTTCCAAGGAGAAACGCCTTAAGAGAAGGGAGCTCTGGCTGAGTGATAATATTTGTGAATACATGTTCTCATGACAGGCCACCTCTGGCTGTCCTTAGAGCAGATTCCTGTTCCTCCACATCCAAGCAAAGATGGAGCTGAGGCCCATGCTCTGGGAAGCTGTGGGTGGGGGAGACACTGTGGATCCAAGCTCTTGTAGCTCTAAAGCCAATTTAATGCTACTGCCCTCAAAAGATGGGCATCTTTTGATTAGAAATTAGAATCCAGTGTCCCTCTCTGAAAGTTACACCACACCACAATACGGGACAGAAGCATCATACTGACCCGGTTTCATAGGCCTTAGATTTTGCTGATGTAATCTGGGGCTAAGCTCCTGGGATCATCTATGCCAGCAATTGGGCCAACTGAAGTTATTGCCCTAAGCCTTCTAAATTTTGGACCCCAGACTCAGACCAATGCTGGCGCTGCGGACTTGTCTTTAATCTTCTAGCATTTAGCCACAGAAATAGAGGATGTGATAGGAGGGACCGGATGTGTGGGAAGGGGGCGGGGCACACGGATGAGATGACAATGAGATACATGGGGGGGGGGGCTGACCACGGTGCACTTTATACTCAGCAGCCTCCAATTAAGCTAATATAGCCTAAATATTACACCTTATGAACTCATGAACCATTTGTCAGAAGTGTTGAAACAGCCATAATGGGGCTGTCTAAGATTTGTCATGGAAACCAGGAGAGCCAGACCTACCTTAAGACCAGCACACAGGCTGCCACCAGAGAATAGGCCAGGAGTGTGCCAATGGACATGAGGTCTACCAGGTCCTTCAATTCAAAGAGGAAGGCCATCACAGCTGGGGAGAAGACAGACATCAGGGTTGCGAGTGGCCCTCGGCCCACATTATAGTTAGGACTACCCCTCACCTCTAATCTGGGGTACACCCAGCCCCACCCTCACTCAGCCTGATCATGAGAGAAACATTGCTCAGTTGAAGACAGGCTCAAGTTGAAAAAGTTCTCAAGACATAGAAATAGTTAGCATTGACATTTGCATAGAATACTTTCTTCTTCCTCCTCCTACTCCACCTCCTCCGTCTGGATAATCTTCCCAGGTAAACCCAACTACAGATGAATACTGTATGTTAGCAAGTTCAGCTAGGAGTTTATAGCTAGTGGATGGGAGACCCAGAATCTGCACCAGATTCTTATTCTTCTTTTCTCTCTCTCTCTCTCTCTCCGTCTGGATAATCTTCCCAGGTAAACCCAACTACAGATGAATACTGTATGTTAGCAAGTTCAGCTAGGAGTTTATAGCTAGTGGATGGGAGACCCAGAATCTGCACCAGATTCTTATTCTTCTTTTCTCTCTCTCTCTCTCTCTCTCTCTCTCTCTCCAGGGTTTCTCTGTGTTAAAAGCCCTGGCTGTCCTGGAACTAGCTCTGTAGACCAGGCTGGCCTTGAACTCACTGAGATCCACCCGCATTTGCCTCCCATGCATGCCACCACCTCCCAGCTTTTATCAGATTCTTGCAACTCTGACCCCGCTGTGACTTCTGCCACATGTTGGTGACTCATGGACAGCCACATCCATGCGTCCATCCATATATCTATCACCTACCCATTCATCTTCCCCATCTATCCATATTTATCTGTATTCATCCATCCAGCCTTCCTCCATCCACCCATCCGTCTCTCTATCCATCCTCCATCTGCTCATACCATCTGGGCATCTACCCTCCATCATTCTTCTACCCGCTCATCTTTCCTTCCTCCATCCATCCACACTCTATTCCCACATGCAACTATCCATCCTTGCTCCATCCATCCTACCATAGCCATCAACCACCCATGCCTCCTCCATCCACCATTCACTCAGCCAGCCAGCACTGCTGAAGAGTTCTAGGTAACCAGCCTTGAAGAGGGCAGACCACGGTGTCTGGCCTGCTAGCGTATCACCTAAAGACACATGTATCAGGAAATAATGGGGATGGGAGGTCCTATAAGCTCCTACCCTAGGCAGGTAAGTAAGGAGGGAAAACAGTCATCCTCACATGTGAAAAGTTCCCTAAATGGTACTATCCCTGACACCAAACCAACCTTGCCATCCTGCCACCCAACGATGGCCTTTAGAAGAACTGGGAAGTCTGGGTCCAAGGCACAGCACTAGCCTAGTAAATACCAGCTCAGTCTCCAGTGGTATGATAAACATGTGTTTGTTTAAAAGTTCCCTGTGCGTCTATTAATGTCAATGAATAATGCCAAAGTTCCCATTTAAACAATAAGTTGGCAGGATCTACTTTGGGATATTTTCAAGTCACATGCAAATCAATACAAATTAAAGCAGACCACGACACTATCAATTTCCCATAAACATCTCTGTTTATGAAGTCCCACCAGATCAATGGAAGCCAAACAAATTTAAGTTGACGATAATACTAAGATCAGAGAGTAGTGGAGGCCATCCATACAATCAGACTACCTTCCGCCCGTGCATGCTGCACCCGCCTCCAATCTCGGTCACAGAGAAGCCCAAACTGCTACCGTGTGAGGTGATTTTAGAGAACCAAATGTTAATCCCACCAAAGGTGGGGAAATGGACAAATACTCGGCTTGACAAGTGTGTGCACTTTAAAGTCACCTGAAAGGTCATAGTGGACCTCCTTTTATGAGTACAGCAAGGAAACCGTATCAAATTATGTGGGAACTGAACAAATTCCTCAGTTACTTGAGTCTGCAGGTCATATTGTGACCTGGTGCCCAGAACCTGACTACTATAATTACATGCAGAAATACTGGTAAATAATTTTGTTTTCTTTTTTTAATATAATAATAGTCACAAAACTAAAATGCTTTACTAAGGTATACATACTAATAAAACTGGTAAATCATTTGTCCATTTGAGATGACAATTTAATCAACTGTCAGTCAGTGGTGGTGTCACATGCCTTTAATCCCAGTGCTCAAGAGGCAGAAACAGGAGGCTCTCCGCAAGTTCGAGGCCAGCCTGCTCAATGAAGTGAGCTCCAGGACAGCCAAGGCTACACAGAGAAACCCTGTCCTGAAAATCCACAGATGACAGATGGAGACAGTCTTACTAGCTGCTATTTGACAGGACACTAAGACACAACTTGTGTAGTACCATGAGGGTTCTGTAAGAAACTTCTTCTGGCATGGACACAAACAGGAATCAGAAGCAGCTCCGCCTTCCTGGGTGTGACCCTGGGTCACCACTTCTCGAGCTGAACAGTGGGCTCTGACCTCAGTCGTGAAAGGAAGAAACAACAGACTGCAGGATGCAGGGCAGTGTGCACGCGGGCTTCCTTCAGGTCCCCCAATATTGTCCAAAGGTTCTTTAGTTTACAGAGATCATCTATCACAGCTACACTCCCGGGGATGAACACAACTGCAAAGAAAACTCCCTCTGCTCTGGCTCTATCGCTGTTTGAGGGCAAACAGCAAAACCCTACATATGCTCCCTGGGAAAAAGATGGTACAAGCTTTAAAAAAATGACTGTTCAGGGCATTCATGCTCCAGTGAATGTATAAGCTAAGATGCATGACACTAGACTTGCTGGAGCTTACCCGTGAGTCCTGCAAAAGGCCAGCCTACCAAATGCTACACAAGGAAGCACTCAATAGGCAGAGAAGACAGGTGTCTTTGAAAGGATACTTGTATGTGTGGGCTCTGCTTACAGAGATCACAGCAAAAGTTAAACTCTAAGAACAATTCCATCCCATTCTCTGGAAACCTGCTTTATTTGTCTTTTATCAAACGTACGGTTATCTAGGGCTAGAGAGCTGGCTCAGCAGTTAAAAGCATTGGCTGCTCTTGTAGAGGACCCGAGCTCAGTTCCCAGCAAACACATGTTGGCTCACAACCATCTGGAGCTCCAGTTCTGGGGGACGTGATGTCCCCTCTGGCTCTCATGGGCACCAGTCATACACTAGGTGCACACATGTATAGACAAAACACCTATACACATAAAATAAATCTCTTTTAAAGGCGGTTATCTTTCAGTGAGCCCCGTTCTGAGTATAAAAAGCTGTAGTTTCGAAAGCGCTAATGGATGAGTTGCAGTTTTCACAGTTCACGCGGACGAGCAGACGTCTAGGTGTCACCCTAAGAATGCTGACTGAGCTGCTCAAACAGCAGAATGGGAAATGTGTCCCAGCGTTTACCGGCAATGGCGCCCGAGGTCAGCGTAGCAATCACTGGTGTCTTGGTCCTCTCATTGACTCTGGCCAAATATTTAAACAGTAATCCATCCTCAGCCATAGCGTAGATAACTCGGGGCATGGGAAACATGGAGCCTAGGAGACTGGGTGAGAAAAAGGCAAAACACGCGAGTAAAAATACGGCACTGGTCAAAAAGGCCTCGGAAGACCCAGGCGTGACCACCACCAAGGAGAGGTATCTGCCTGCACCAAGATCCACTCCCTCCATAACGCTTCTCACCCAAGGCTCTGGGACTCAGCGCCTCACAGAACTCACACTGTAGGTGTAAGAGCAATGAAAAGAACGGGAGCACCTGACATAAGGGAGCGTGCAATCCAGGAGCAACATCCACGAGGGAGCGCTGGCACTGACACCTTCAATCATTCCTGGCTGAGGCCACTCATTATTAGCAAACAGTTCCTGTTTACACAAGCTGGCGGGGAAGCCCTGCAAGCGTGCGAGCCTTGCTTGCTGCGTGTTGCAGTTGGGGGTTATGTGCCTCATTAAAAGGCACCCACTCTTTACTTAAAGGAGCTTCTGCCTTACAGCCAAACTAGAAGCCAAAAATGCAGCGATCAAAGAGGGGGCCTGGTTCAGAGGTCAAAGTCAGGAGCAGGAAGCCATTTCCTTGCCAAGCTTCATGCAAAGTTGGCCCCAGTTCTTCGCAAAGGTATGGTGGCTTCCCCTTACCAAGTTTCACTTTCTGTAGTCAACGACAGTATGAATATTAGATGGAAAATTCCAGAAATATGCAATTGATAGTTTTACCTTTTTAAAAGGTCACTACAAAATAATTCTTCTATTATACCCTTAGCGACTGGTGTCAATCTCCCTGTGCCAAATTCATGTAGGGTTTGGAACGATCTATTGTTCCAGGAATCCATTAGAGATCTCAGAGTGTAGCTCCCCGGGGATAAAGGAGCATACCTGTATTAATAACACAAGTAACTTATAGCAACAAAATGCACAAGCCACACCATTGGCATTGGGATGTTGGGGTTCGTACACACAAGCCATACCATTGGCATTGGGATACTGGGGTTCGTACACACAAGTCACACCACTGGTTGTGCTGGGGTTGGCAGCACTCAGGAAGCTGCTCTCACCTGGCAGACAGTGCACAAAGGGAGCCGACGGCCACTGCATACTTAGCCCCTTCCCAGCCACTGTACTTGAAAGCACCAGGCAGTGGGCTGTCGGTGTCGAGACAACAGTAAGGCATCATGAGCGTGAGGGCTGCGGACACCCCGAAGTAAGCTACGAAGCAAATGAGGAGCGACGCCACGATGCCCACAGGAATGGCCTTCTGGGGGTTCTTGACTTCTTCGCCTGGAAGCAGCAGATGTCAGTTGGTGAGGGAACCAGAGCAAGAGGTGTCGCATCCTCTATATGATCACACTAAAGCGCATGCCCCACAGGGCTCAGCCTGCCCTTCCTGTGACAGAGCAGGGCCCTGGGTAACGCCCGCCACACAACCACAGCCCGAGAGGGTGTTCCTGACCTCTCTATCACAGGTCAGCTAAGGGAGAGGCTCGTTTCCTTTGGCTGAGAGAAGCTGAGAGGCTCGAGGGAGCCTGACCTCGTCCGTCTGCCAGGACGTTGTTATTACAATGGCCTGGGCGTGCAGATATGAAATCAGGCTGCAGCCACACTGTCATTGTCCCGCGCTAACGACACAGCCCTGCTGACGTCAATGATGTAATTTCCTGTCGGGCCCTGCTCCTAGGGGAGGTCGGAAGGCAGCAAAGAGAGTAAGAAGAGATCAGCAGGAAACGACAGACCTACACACAGTTACTCCTGTGGGACCAGAGCAGCGAGTGGAGTGTGCCAACAGGAAAGGAATTACTGGCGGTGGTTGCAAAGGAGCAGGGCCCCACGGGAGGGGAGTCCACATACCTGTGGTGGCGATGCAGTCGAAGCCCACGAAGGCATAGAAGCATGTCGCTGCCCCTGACAGGACGCCAGAGAACCCAAAGGGCATGAACCCTCCCTCTCCATGTTTCACATTTGTGTCACTACGGGGAGAAGAAAGAGGAAAAAAACGCAAAGATTAGAACACCTGCTGCACAGCTTCATTTGGGGGACAGCGCTGCTCTAAAAAAACCACAGTGCTTAAACCTCCAGTCCCCAGCCCCCCAGTGAGGGCGCTCAGAGGATAGCAGGCCTCTCCTCCCCAGGGCCCAGGGCCCAGGACCCCAATGGCACACACTATTAACTTTTCCAGAAACATTTTCTACATAAAGATTTTGATAGGGAGAGGCAGAAGTCTGATGGGACACAGGCGAATTTTGACGCTGTGTGTGAGCTCTTCCCAGTCTTCTCCCCCGGAAACCATCGGCTGGGAACACAACTCTGACCCAGGCCCCGTGTGCACCAGGAGCTTAAGTCTAAAACCAGACCTTTCTAAACAAAATAAGGTTTTACACAGGCAACTGATATTCAGTCAACCGCCCCATTCCCTGAGCTCCCGTGTAAATGGGGGGAAATTACTGCAAATAAAGTGCGGGTGTTTGCTCTCATAAAGATGGCTGGAGAGTCCTCCACGTGAGGGAGTCTGGGAGGAAGATGTGGGGCTGTCACTGAGGGACAAGCGACTCTATATGTGACTACACAGGGCTATTGTGAGAAAATGCAAATCTATAGCTGGAAAAAGGAAAATGAATAAATTAATTAAATAAGACCATTTATAGACAACGAAAATGGAAGAGCTGGGCACCTGGCCGGTAGAAAGCTGCTCCTAAAGCAGCAGTCCCCTGTGACCCAGCAGTCCCACCCAGGCAACAAATGTCACCCTGTCTGGGAGGTCTGTGGGTGCTGTGTAAACCATCCCTACGGTGGCCAGTGGCGGGACGACTGGGAAACGCAATTACTGCTGCTAGCCCATGCGAGCTGCAATTACAAACGTGAGCCCTCACTCGCCACCAGGAAAACAAGAAAAGCCCTCGCTGTCTCACTCCCGCCTGTAAATAGCAGCCAATGAAATATGACCTCCAGAGTTTCCAAAGTCTACTGTGGCGCTTCAAAGCGTATTTTGAGTTGGCTTCACTCCACCCTCAATTCAAGCGGACCAATAAATGTGGCGTAAATATAACTGACTCCAGGATGTTTGGGAACGAGGCAGTGAAAGTCCACATTTCTCCACAGCAGAATTTGTAAAAGGAAAAAAAAACACTTTTATTTGAACTGATCATTAGAGGATAGGAGCACTGGGAGTTTTGTGCATCTAATGCCACACCTTCCTATTTCCACTGCACTCGTAATAAAGGCAGACACCTGGGCTGTAGCCAGTGCCCAATGTGGTGTTCACGACGGCTCAGATCTCTAGCGCGGGCAGCACCTTCCAGCCTCCCCTGTAGCTACATGTGGCTACTCACTGGATTCTGGTAGAGGGAAGGAAGAAAGGGGTAGAAGCATGTGGATGGGCTGGGGTGGGGATGTGGAAGAGGTGTGCCGGGCTCACCTTCAGACACTGTGGGCATACCATGTCTGTACCTTATTCTAGTTTCCCTTCTGGAAAAATCTAGGGTATGTTCACACACCCAGTCCAGCACTAAGGAGTGATGAACGCCAAGAGTCGTCACCACGAAGGACAGAGAAAATGAAGAAAAGACATCTGGGGTTCCAAGATGGCCAGCCGCTCTCAGGGAAAGCCACAGTGTCTCACAAAAGTCCCCTCATCGTGGCAATTTCAGCACTAGCCTTAACGAAAACAGAACCACAGACAACTTCCCCTTCTGTGTCCTGAGACACCAAGATGCAGCTGAAAATTTGACCAAGATTAAAATGACACTGTAACTATTGGGCTTTGTTTCCTCAATGTCTGGGACTTGCAGAAAACACTGTAGTGCGGCGGTGCTGAACACCTTTGGTCCCAGCACTTGGGAGCAAAAGCAGGTGGATCTCCAGGAGATGGAGGCCAGCTAGGTTTACACAGTAAAGAAATACATTAATCAATTGTCTTTTAAAAATAAAACTCTTCAGCTACTTCACTGGAAAAGGAAAACAAAGCAAAGCACTTTTACAAGATAAGTTAAAATCATGTAATATTTAAAGGTACGTGTTATCCTACAAATTGCATCACCTGTATGTGACTCAAAATACCAAATACGGAGAACTGTCGCATGCCAAAGGAACACATAAAACAAACTCACTTGTCCCCACAGAGAGGGCTGGATCTATTCCAGAAGTCCTCCTCCTTGAGCTGCCAGTTTTTAACGGAGCCTTTGACGAATCCCGACACCATGATGAAGCACAGGACCAAGACGTTAATGCAGGTGAACACTTTGTTGACCATGGCTGACTCTTTGACACCGAGAGTTAACAAGCCTAAGAAAAGGCACAAACAGAAAGCCGTGTGGAAGTGTTGGCCAAGTACCACACATGAGTTCTGTTCATTCGGGGACAGGGGACAGGGGACAAAAAGACAGAGGAGGAGGAAGACAATGGCACGAGACCTCCAAAGATCTCTGAGTCTCAGGGAACACGGCTGAACTGTGTGTTGCTCTAGGAGCGGAAACCAAAACAACCACAGATAGTGAGATGTTCGCGTTCCGGATCCTTAGGGATTGGAGGAGGGCACTGTGCTGCCCTCAAGGTCTGCAGAAGTCTGGACCGTGGCAGTCAGCCTTCCATGACGAGCAAGCCCTTGGTGGAGGATGGGCAAAGTCTTGATCCTTGCATCAAGCAGGGGAAAGAGACTACAAGGAAGTTAAAGGGAATTTATTCTCTCTGAGGAAATGTCATTTGGTTCAATTTCTTGGTAGGACGAGGGGTTTATCGATGAGGAATGATGCAGGTTTACTTGGCGATACCAGTCATGATGGCAGTGACCATTCCTCATGTTCTAGGAACTGGTAGCATATATGATCCCTCCTCATACTTAGTATACATAAAATAATGTCTAAGTTTGACCAGTTCTGGCTCATAAACTCACATTAAAAAACAAAACAGAATAATCAAGTGACCCCAAAACATCCTCACAGCCTTGGGACTCCCACAGTTTGGAATTTTAAGTGCCTCTCTTACACACACACACACACACACACACACACACACATACACACACACACACTCACACACACAGAGCGTTCATGTAGTTAAAGTATATTCCACTAGGTGGTGCTGTTGGGAGTCAGAGCACTTTTAAAAGGTAGGATATACTGGGAGATCACAGTCATGAGGGCTGCCCTTGAAGGGAATTGTAGAATGTAGGGCAGGATGGGGCCCCTTCCTTTCTTTCTCTGTCCAGTTATGAATGAACAGTTTGGCTCAGCCTCAAGGTCCCATCACAATATTCCTCCACACTGCAGACCTGAAGTAACGGGGCAAACTGACCATGGTACTGAAGCCTCAAATACTGTGAGCCTAAATAAACCTTATTTCTTGAGACGACGCGAACTACAGTGATAGAAAGACAGTTATCACGTGGCTAACTTGTGATAGACCTGAAAAGGGGGCCAATGTCACCCAGGAACCAATCAGTATGATATGAGATCACGCCCTTCCCATTGGCAACCTCTACACATTTATTAAAAGTCATTGAACACATCAGGTAAATTCTGAAATACTGACGGAGTCAATAGTCCGAGGGGAACATGGCACTATGCTCCTGTGTGCTGTTTTCTTCAGTGTCCCTCCCTCTCGTGTTCATGAAAACAAAAACCTAACTAGAGTAGTGCAAACATATTTTCTGATATTTGCTTCTGCCAGCTGGACCGAGAATACAGCCAAGGCTGGCCTGCGTGAGGTGACTTCGGCTATGCAGCGTGGAAGGAAAACTATGTTACTTTCAAGATTTATCCAGGACTTCATAACTTCTAACGTCTGATGAGAACTATGTTCCTTGCGGGTCTAGCAAATGCTCTGAGGAGAAAGATGCTCATCTGAGCATCAGGGACACCGACCACTGTCACCAGCGAGCAACTGCCATTGGCGGTGTCCTGCAGCACCTGGAACTTTCAAATTCTGCAAGAACAACTTACACATTGACAGGATGTTTTCATGGTTGCCAAAGTGTCAGTAAAACCGCCCCAAATGCCTTAGAGCCCAGGCGTACATTCCTCTTCCAGAGGGCGCTCACCGCCCCATGTTTTCCGGGCAGATGAACTACTAATTTCTTATTCAAATGGTCACCCGCTGAGTCAAAAGGAGGGATAGCCTTCAGTGCTAACAAGACCTCACCCGAGATGTACCACAGACCTCAGCAGCTGTTACACAGGCAAACCCTGGAATAATCTGTAAGCAACCATGGGGATGGGGACAAAACAAAACTGTCTACGTACATTACAAAAGAAACCAAAAAAAGTTGGGAGAGGCACCAAAGAGGCCAAGCAAGTAAGCAAGAGGGGTTGGGGTCTTGCTTGGTGGTTGGTAACAGCACTGGTCACGCCTGGTGAGGCTGAGCACTAGTATCACCAATACATGAACGGACAAATAAGTGTAAGAAACAATGTAATCTTACAACAGGAGTTTTACCCATTGCCCCCAACACAGCCTGTCTGTCAAAATGGGGCTTTACCTGTTAAGATGAGGATTATAATCACAGCTAATATGTCAGGGTTTTCGGCCAGCACCCCGGGGGCATTCAGGGCCATGTGATTACGTGAGAACTGTCCAATGGGTTTGCCTATGAGCTCGTCGAAAGTCGCACTCCAGGCTCTCGCCACACTTGAAGTACCTGCCACAAAACACACGGTGACAATTAGAGGAGTGATGGTTAGTGGAGGCCCCTCCTCAGGTCTGCCGTGACGACGCCCATTCAGGGTCTTCTTGCCACGTCGCCATGGAGCTGCGGAAGCTGAACCATAGCCTATGCTACAACAGAAGAGGCAGCTTGACAGCCTGGGGAATAAAGCCAGATGCTCTCAGGGGCTGCTGGAGCTCAGAAAGAAGTACATTGTATCCTCAGCCAAGATCTATACTGTGTTTCAGGGGTGTGGGTGTGAGCGTGTGTGTGTGTGTGTGTGTGTGCGCGCGCGCGTGCGCTACATTGATGTACAAGAGTAAATCTTGATCATAAATTCAGACTTCTGATTTTTCAGCTGTGTATTAATATAGCGACAGCAAGGTGCATTCAGTAGAAGTTTGCACTCTGAATTTTATCTTTTAAGGGTCTAGCAATATTTCGCCTGTAGCAATGCTGGAGAGAGCCAATGACCAGTCAGCCCTGCCCTTGAGGGACAGGAGTGGGACGCTGCTTCTAGATGAGGACATTGTAGTTTGGGTGGAGGGTCTGCACTTGGACTGCCTGTATTTTCACTATATTTATATTTTCGAGGGGAGCGTTGATTGGCAGGGCCTTGGCATACAGCCCAAGCTGGCCTCAAACTGCCTCAGCTTCCCAAGTACTGAAATCCCAAGAGCACACCACCACATTCATTTTGATACTTTAGTTATATGATCTACGTATTAGTATGTAAGACTGACGAGCGGGGAAGCATCGGGATGTGCAGGTAAAACACACAGCATGACATATATGAGCGTGACTGTGTGTGCATGTGTATGTGTATATCACAATAAAATAAATAAATAACTGCCCTCCGCAACTGACGCAGCCTGACATCATTTGCTCGCTTGATTTACTCAAATGACTAAAGCCAACAAGTCAGGAAACCAATTTCCAAATGCAGTCTGGTAACCACTGCTTGGGAAGTCCTTCCACGAACCCTTGGCAGCAGGGGAAATGGCATCCATGCCCTAAGAACTCACCTCAGCGGTGGTCTACAGATGAAGTGACATCATCTCGGAGCCAAGTCTATACCACCCAAGCCTGCCACTTTGCACCTGAACCCAGGGGTCATGGTTTCCCCCAGACTGCAAGACCACAGTGACGGTACATCTCACTTCTAGGAGCCAGACCCAAGTGCCCTAGCTACAGAGAACGAGGGGGCTGTGCCCCAACAGCAGGCAGTACTGTCTGCTCTCATTCCTTTTCTTTGATTCTGAAGATGCCCGCTGCCTCTCCGGTGCTGTCTGTTAAGAAAGGGCACTGGAGGGACAATATTCGCACCTGGCCTTTTCCTTTCATTCCAGGGGCCCCGCCCAGGACTAGGGTCTGAATTGACCAAAGAACGCAGGGGGATCCACACAAGGACTCAACTTCATTATTAGCTCTCCTGCTAAGTGTTTTTCCAACAACTCAAAACTTTAACCTCATTTTTCATCCACTGATTAGGAATTCTGTGCA
Source organism: Alexandromys fortis (assembly GCF_014885135.2). Taxonomy (NCBI): domain Eukaryota; kingdom Metazoa; phylum Chordata; class Mammalia; order Rodentia; family Cricetidae; genus Alexandromys; species Alexandromys fortis. Next base: position 2,213,078 of record NW_026068010.1, read on the forward strand.
CGAAGGCTATGAGCCTAATGGAGAAAAATGGTCTGTCTGCCCTGCCTGCTCAAGGAAGCCGCTTGCTGCAGTGATGTTCCAAGCCCTGCACTGCGGGATACCCCAGCCTTCCTTCCCAGGCCACTTTGTTCCCATTTCAGAATCACGACTTTAAAATGCATAGCCATAGTCACGTTCTTTAAAATCGAAAAACTCTCCTCCCTCAATAGCAAAGCCGAGTATGGATTCCCAGCTCGTTTTCATGAGTCTCAGAACTCCGGGACTCCGGGAAAGACTGGGATTTTGTTGGTCTAACAGCAACCAACACTTCAAGTTCACGGCTGTTTTACGCCCAGGTAAACCACCTGGAAATGTAACAGCCCATTTTCAAAAGCTCCGCTCCCACTGAGAAGTGTTGCCATGTGAGCGGCATCTGTGGTTGCAAGGCTGGAGGCTGAACAGGAAAAGAAAAATGATGAATTTTACATTAGAACCACTAGAGCGAGCTCTGGTGGCTCGCAGACACTGGAGCTGCTAGGAGAGAGAAGAACCGCCTGAGCATCAGTGATAGCCTAACGAGCTGGCTATGGCATCCCCCATGCAACCCAACAGGACCTGGAGGTCCCTGAAGGCGGTGACAGGACCATGGCCAGGGTTCGTTGTGAGAGGGGAGTAGACTGGGATTTCACAGGCGGTTGTGTTTAATGCTAAGGCTTGGTGACGTAAATAAGAAAGGCTGGGTGGGCCGGGCGGTGGTGGCTCATGCCTTTAATCCCAGCACTTGAAAGGCAGAAGCAGGTGGATCTCCGTGAGTTCGTGGCCAGTCTGGTCTATGGTGCTAGCTCCAGGAAAGGCACCAAAGCTACAGAGGAACCCTGTTTGGAAGAAAGGCTGGGTGGGATGGAGGATCAGAGTGAACAATGGTTTAAAACAGGCAGAAATTTAGACCTAGATGTTCTGCCTCTTAAGTAGTTTCAAGGGAAGAAACTGTGGCTGTGTCTACAAGTACATGTGTAATTATTTATGAGAACAAGTATAATACAAACAGCGCAGAAGGTCGTGCAGTAAGGTATCTTGTACTTATAAACCCATAGACACAAGAAGAAGCAGTCAATGGAATATTGCCATGGAGAAACCATTATGATATTTTGATTTATAAAGAGAATACACACACACATACACACTTAGGAGTTGGGAGTATAACTTAGTGAAAGGACATATGTCTAGCATATGCGAGCCCCTGCATCTCTACTCAACCCTAACTTGTTAACAATGGGAAGGCCCTAACTGTTCGCATCACACACCTCCAGTAAAATGGCCAGAGCAAAGTGATACTCAGTAAATACTGTTTCTGCTGGTTATCAGGTTGGGTGTTTCTATTCTTTGTACTTTTCTGTCTCCCAAAGTGTCGTCTATGGTGATATATTTACTGCAATGACGGGAGGGGGGCCTAGCAAAAACAACACTACGTTTTAAAGTTAGAATTATCCTATGCATCCAATGGATCAGCAAGGATGGTCGTAGTTGGCCTGGCTTGGTCCCCGCTCATGGGTTAGCTTTTTGTCAACTTCACACAAGTCGCAGTCATGGGGAAGAGAGAGCCTTAACTAAAGGGTCATTTCCACCAGAATGGCCCGTAGGCAAGTCTTCAGGGCTTTTCATGGTTAATGATGGATATGGAGGATGAGCTGACTACGGGTGCCAGCCACCCCAGGGCTGATGGTCCTGGGTAACGTAAGTAGGCAAGCCAGTAAGTAATGTTCCTCCAGGTTCTCTGCTCCAGCCCCTGCCTCCAGCTTCCTGCTCCGACTTCCCTCACTGATGGAATGCAATCTGTAAGCTGAAATAAACCCATTGTCCCCAAGTTGCTTTTGGTCTTGTTTGTCACAGCAACAGAAAGTGAACCAGGACAGATGCAGATGAGTGACGTCACAACAGTGACTCCTAAAGACCCCTTATTCCCTGCTAAAAGCGAGAGGCACACACACAGCAGTCAAGCTGGAGGCCCCTGGAGATACACTCAGTCTTTGGGGGAGAGGAGAGCATCCGTAACAAACAGAGGTCAGAGGACAAAGGCTGCAGGCCGGAGGAGACCCAAGGACATACCAATGATGTAGGAGAGGATCAGGTTCCAGCCGGTGATGAAGGCCCAGAGCTCCCCCACCGTCACGTAGCTGTAGAGGTAGGCTGAGCCTGTCTTGGGGACGCGGGCACCAAATTCGCCGTAGCACAGGCCAGCCAGCACCGAAGCCAGGGCAGCGATCAGGAAGGAGATGACGATGGCGGGACCAGCATTCTCACGGGCCACTGCACCAGCCAGGACGTAGACACCAGCACCCAAAGTGCTGCCCACCCCAAGAGCTACCAGGTCAAAAGTGTTGAGGCAGCGGGACAGGCGGCTCTCCTCCCGACTGCAGTCCACCACCTTCCGACGCAGCATCTGCTGGCCCAGGCCGAGCAGGTTTTTGCAATCCATTGTGCTGAGCAAACCTGGCAGAGAAGAGAAAGACACAGTCTTTGGTTCAGCCACTGCCACGTGTCACCTGCAATCTCACGTTGCTGCAGGATGGAGCACAGCGACGAAGCCCTTTATAAAAAACATCACGGCTACAACGTTTTCAGCTTAGCATTCCACCAATAACCGTCAGATTCCATGGGGACAGTCTCGGGGTTTTCCAGAACACACAGATACACAGAGTTGCCCTGTCCCAGGTACCGGGGCCTCCACATTCATTTTAGTTCTTATGGGTACAGGTGACCGCTAACTGAGTGACACTGTTCCCAACTTCAGCTGTGACTTATACTGTATTATAACGAAATGCAACCAAAGTATATAGTAATTACTAAAACCCTTAAGTCTTGAGCAAGCCAATACTCCCGAGCTCAGCAGCTCTCCACCCGTGGGTCAAGCCATTCTGCACGTCAGGTATTTATATCACGATTCATAACGGCAGCAGAATTATAGCAATGAAGTAGCAATGAAATAATTTTATGGTTGGGGGTCACCACACCATGATGAGCAAATGCATTAAAGGGTCGCAGCCTTCTCAAGATTGACATCACTGTTCTAGACCGTGGGATCCACCCGTAGAATAAACAAACAAACAAACAAATAGAAGAAACCGGGCACAGGCTTTATGCGAAGTCTGAACTATCTTCACCGTCTTTCTCTAAACATAAAGCTGTCTGTTTCGGAGGAAGAGTTTACATCAGCGGCAGCAGGCGTGTGCACACCAGCACAGCTTCGGAAGACTACAGTTATTCTTTCTTTTGCCCTTCACAGTTTTCATCTTGACCATCAGTTGGTCTTTTGTTGACCTGACTTAGGTCAACAATGAAGTAAGACACTGATAAACAGAAGTCTCAGGTCTGGAAAAGTCTACTCCTAACCACCCACGGCAGCGATAGCCTGCCTGTCTCCTGACATCACCACAGGCTCCAGGCCACGAAGTCGCTGCGACTGTTTCTTCCTGTGTTTTATCTGCTGGCTCCGTAGAAAATCGTATCACCGAGACCCGTAAAAGTTTTAGTTAGACCTGGGAATCCCCCCTGTTGGATGAGGAAAAATAACTTGTAACTAGGGTCAAACAAGGTCCCAGGGTCCCAGTGCTCTGATCCTCTTCTGGGATCCAGGCAGCCCTGTAGGTGGGAAGGAAGTGATGGCCCCCGACACCTAGGTGGGGGCGGAATCTCAAGGAAATGATGGGCAGGTCACAGAGAGGGAAAATCCCAGAACTCCAGAGTGTGAAGTCCATGTAAGAGAGTTTGATGGCTTTCCAGTGTCTACAAGGAAGGGATTATTTTTGGATGTATCCAGGTGCAGATGTTGGTGTCTGCTAAGCGGGCAGCGTGCCTGGGAAATAGCAAGCTTCCTGCACATCGGGCCAAGACTCTGGGTGCCAGGAGAAGTAGGAAGTACTGAGTCCTGATACTGCTGCGTACAGGGGGCACATGGACAAAATCAACTGGCGAGTAAGTGCTTGGGTTAGCCATTGACAGCAAAGGTTCAGCTTTGGCGAACGACCCTGCTGCACAAAGCCTGCGTTTGGGTATGAAAAGAACATCGCAGCCCTACGGGTGGGACTCAGCACTTGAAGTCTTGCCCGGAATGCATGCTGCCCCTCACACCAGCCCCAGCATGTTGAAGAAAGTAAAACGTACAACTTCCCCACATCGCCTCTTGAGAGCCACACCCCAGGAATAGATTTCTGAATAGTTCCCTTAGCGTAGAAAGTGAACTCAGAGACCTCAGACCAGGACAAAAACGGCTCTTTTGGCTAGGCCTGGGTGCAAAATACTTAGGGACAGACCTACCTGGGTCTCCACCAGCACAGACAGGACGCCAGCCAACACCCACTCCAAGAACCAACTCACTGATACTGCAGGGACTTCAAAGTCGCCTTCAGACTGAGGATCATTAGCCAGACAGAGAGGTCCTCCTGGTCTCAAGGCATTGTGAGGGTAAGAAAGTGTAACCACAGAGCTGTCGCTCACGTCCCCCTAAACACATGCAAGAAAAAGGCCCTCTGCCATTGGTGTATCCCTTGGTGACAGGGAAGTGAGAGGGGGCACAGCTGGGAGCAAGGCTGTGCCAGGTGCTGTGGGCTGCTGAAGAGGACACTAACTGTCTCCCTAACTGAGACAGCAAGGTGTCCATTTCCGCCCTGTGGGATGAGAAGAGAAGCGATACTAATTCACTACACCCAGGGTTTATTTTAAGAAGCACCCTTTGTGTCTCTTCAGAGATATTAAAAAACTCTCAGGAAGGTGATGTCAAGATGCATCGGTCCACCTCTTCCACTCAGGCAAGGCCTCTGCAGCGGGACTTACCACCAGCAGTTACAAAAGAGATGAGGTTTCTCTGTATAGAGAAATCCATTCATTTGCAATCCCAGCAGTAAATCGGAGGCCGACTTCCTGCCACTGGGACTCACACAGGAAGTCGTCGCCAGGTGAGGAAAGCAGGATCTAGACTAGGCTAGCCGTTTCCGGCGGGAGGGTGATGTGCACACAGCATCCCCACTGATGTTTATTACACGTATTGATAGGAGTCTTTGCAACGTGAAGTCTCTGCCCCGTCATATTCCATACTGATGGTTACAGAACACTTGCCTTAGGAGCGATGTGTTCCTTTCCCACAGAAACGCTATCTCCAAACTGTACCCTAGCTATCGCCAAGTACAAACAGAAGTCAAACAGAGCTGGAGAGGAGGCTCGGTGGTTACATGCACCGCTCTTGCAAGAGGACCCGAGTTCAATTCCCACTGCTCACATCAGGCTGATCACGAATGCCTGTGACTCCGTGCTCAAGCGCATACAATAGCTCTGGTCTCCTGTAAACGTGTTTGTGTGTGTGTGTGTGTGTGTGTGTGTGTTACACACAATTAAAAACAATAATAAATAAATCTTTAAAAAAACAGAAGTAAAATTAAAATGACTGGCTGTGGCGGCACACACCTTTAATCCCAGCACTCAGGAGGTAGAGACCTGTGGATCTCTGTGAGTTCAAGGCCAGCCTGGTCTACAGAGCAAGTTCCAGGAAAAGCTAGGGCTACTCAAAGAAACTCACCTTGAATAATAATAATAATAGTAATAATAATAACAATAGAAGTGAAATGGTCCAATAGGCCAGGGCTTCAGAAAGACTTCCTTGAGCTCTGTATTTTAAATCTCAAAGCAGAGAGTTAAGAGTGATATGACCTTTTTAGTTTCAAATTTAATCTCTGATTCCTTCCGGTCTGATGGTGTATGGAGAGAGGGGTTAGAAAGAAGCTATTAGACACTGTCCCCAAATGCCATTCTTTAAAACGTTAGCACACCCGTGTCTTTCTGGGTTTTCAGAATGGCCTGTGCACTCACGGCCAGCTCCCGCCTGCTGTCTGGTGTGACACACTAACCCACCATTCCCGCGGGGAACAGAAGAAAGTCTGCATTTGTTCAGGGTTTAAGAAACCACACCACACAGTTGCTAGAGACAACACAGGAGCTGGCCAAGCCCTGCACCTGTGGACCGTGGCGTGTGGAGGCTTGAAGCTTTCATATGAAGGGCGGGATGCTCATAATATAGGGACCTGCTACCAGATCCAAAAAAAAAAAAAAAAAAGCATTAAAGGATGCTGGCCATTGTGGAGGAGAAGCACTGGTGAGATGATGAAGAAGAAGGTTATGGAAAGAAGACAGTCGTCATGACTATGGTGGTTTGGGATGAAAATAGCCCCATAGGCCCATAGGGTGTGGCACTACTAAGAAGTGTAGCCTTGTTGGAGTGGGTGTGGCCTTGTTGGAGTGGGTGTGGCCTTGTTGGAAAGAGTGAGTCAGTCTATTCTTGCTGCCTGCAGATCAAGACGTAAGACTCTCAGCTCCACACTGCCATGTCTCCCTCATGATAATAATGGACCAAATCTCTGAAACTGTAAACCAAGCCCCAATTAAATGTTTTCCTTTATAGGGAGTTGCTGTGGCCATGGAGTCTCTTCACAGCAACAGAAATCCTGATTAAGACAATGACCATGGCCAAGATGATCAAAGAAGTGATCAAAGGAATTCACTTCTGGTCTGTGGTGAATTCATGTGTTCACAAGGCACTGGATTCTTGACCCAGGGGATTCAACAGGAGCAAAACACAAAAGAGCAAGTCTGAGGGGAGGCTGCGAGTCTGGGGAGGAGCGGTATCAGGAGGATATACCTCAGCCATTTAACACACGTCCCAGGAGAGCCTTCATTCACGTAAACCACGTCCGTAACATGTGGATGGCACTAATGGATCAACAAGTGAAAGAGCCACAAATACTGACTGAAATTTCACTTCATTCTGGACGTCACTACGTGAAAAAGACAGGAGTAAGCATCATCCCCCCTCACACACCAGTCTAACAAGAACCATGAAGAATTTACAGAAATATTAGACAAAACAATGTAGCCTTTAAAAACAATCACACAAGCCAGGCGATGGTGACACAATTTTAAACCCAGCACTTGGGAGGCAGGCAGATCTTTGTGAGTTTGAGGTCAAGCTGTTCTACAAGTCAAGTTCCAGGACAACCAGGACTGTTACACAAAGAAACCTTATCTAAAACAAAACAAAACCCCAACAAATAAAACCACACAGGCCTGGAGATAGGACTCAGCAGATAAAAGCATCTTTTACAAGACTGGGGTTCTGGTCCCAACACCCACATGGTAGTTCACAACTCTCTGTAACTCAAGTTCCAGGGGATCTGATGCCCTCTCTGGGGCTCCACGAGCATTGCATACACGTAATAAGAAATAGACACTCATTTAAATAAATATTGAATCTTTAAAAATTACATGACTTCAGAAACTAGCACATAGCGTAAAGGGGCCTGAGAGAGGAGAGCAGATCCAGAAAATGGCTGAGCTGTGCCTCCTGTCACTGCTTTCCTGAAGAACCAGAAATGTGCCATCTCACCCACAGCAGAGGCTCCAAGTCCAGCCAGACCCTTCACCTCACACAGGAGCCTTGCTTCTAAGATGTGGCCCTGTCCTGAGACCCTCAATACACACAGAATGGCTCTCTCAAGCCTGTCACAGTAAGGCACAATGCTGTTGTGACAGCCAGCAGGGCCCAACAGTTGTCCAAGTCTTGATAACTTTAACCTCAACCTCCTTTTACACCATCAGAAAGACGGAGAGCCTTACTGTCTTCTTGCTGATTCGAAAGGGGACAAAGGCAGACCTCCCATCCTAAAACTAAACCCGCGTCATGCGGAGGATCTGCAGGAAAGAGGCCTGGGGTCGAGGGCCAGACATGGCTTGGGACAACTTTCAAAAACCATAGGGGAACCACCAGGGACAAACACCCAAGAGAAACAAGAGGGAAGGAAGATTTCCTCTGGCTTCACTGGTTCCAGACCTGAGGAGGAACGTCACAGCATCTCAGTCATGTGCTACAGCGAAAAGGCTCCTCTCGGGGCCAGAGAGAGAGCAAAGAATGCAGCCAGGACGAGACACAGCCAGGAGAATGCCCCCTTCGCATTTCCCCAAGCAGGTCCTGTGTTATGGAATAAATCCTTCTCTACTGTGTCTTTGCCAAGGCAATGGCTGATTGGTTTGATAAAGAGCTGAACGGCCAATAGCTAGTCAGGGAGAGTTAGGCGGGATTTCTGGGCAGAGAGAGAAGAAGAGATGAATCTAGGGAGATGCCGGAGGACTCGGAGAGGAAACAGGAGGGGCAAGATGGAAGAGAAGTAAAAAGCAATGAGGCAAAACATAGATTAATATAAATGGGTTATAAGAGCTAGTGGGACAAGACTAAGCTAAAGGGCAGGCTTTCATAATTAATAATGAGTCTCCGTATCATTTCTTGTCAGCTGGCAGCCCAAAGAAAAATCCACCTACACCACTGTCAGCTAAGAAGCCACTGAATCATGAAACATCAGTGGACTGATTCATTGGTTAAGTAGAGGCTTCATGATCCAATAACCTCTCAATGATGAGACCCACCCAATACACAGGCCTTTTGAAGACACCTAGCACCCCCATGCACACACACAAAATCATGGAGATCACTATCCCTGCCTCAGCAATGCAGGTCTTCTGAGGCCCCGGCAGGATAAAGCATGGGGGGACAATGTAAAAAGTCAACTGTGCTTTTCTGAAAAGCCACCTTAGAATCTCTACCATCACACCAGTGTCGCTGTTTTCCTTTGAAATCTTGATCACAAGGCAGGCAGGCCATGAGGTCGGCTCTGGCTTCTTCACAGCAGCGGGGTTTGAACCTGCTTTGTCACAGAGACCCCACTGGTTCCATCTGCCTCACCACACACAGGCCTTCTCAAAGCCGATAGCCCAAATCAGAAATGACCCAGCCCGAGTATGGAAGACACCAACCAGAACAGTGACATAGATCCTCTCAGGGCCACACATGGACAAGCTATGTGCACGGGGTACAGGAGGCTCCCAAGCCTGCCAGGGGCAGTCCCAATGGAGCAGGAGTAACTGGGGTCTGGGTCCGAGGAGCAGGGATGCCCATTAAGAGGACTTCATCCATCTTCCCCTGAGACGGAACGCTGGGGCCGTTACTTCCCTGGGCCTTCAAGGTATCCTGAACGGTGACAGCAATTTTCTGTGGCTCATTTGAGAAACATCTTGAAAAAGGACCAGGAACAAGAATAAAGCAGAGGAGTCCATGCAAAACTCCATTTCACTTTCGATTGGCTAGCCAGCGAATACTTTCCCAGCTCATTCATTTACTCAGTCAGCACGACCTTAACGAACCTGGGCAGGTCCCAATATACACGCAAATCAGGGAACACACCTTACCTCCTGGACTTCTAGAAACTTCACTCACTCCTCCTCAAGTCTTCCCACCATCACAAACAAAACAGAAAAACAAAACAACAACAGCAACAAAAAAACCATGGAATTCCTACAAAATCCAATGGTTAAAAAGCAGACAAAGAGAAGAAGCTGCAGAAAAGGAGTAATCAAGGGAACTGAAGAAAAAACAAAACAGCACAACTTGGTGAGCGGGGCCTGGTAGGAAGAAGAAAGACGAGACACCGGAGCCAGGCCAGGCCCATGCAGCGTGTCTTTAAAGTCAGGAGTTCAGCTGTCTGTCCTCTTATAAGGAGAGAAGGGTGGAGCCGCTTTATGTTGCTCAACTCACATAGCTCAGATGTATCAGGGCCAGGACCTGAACGCAAGTCACCTGCTTTCCAAAGCCGGGTTCTCTGCCAGGGCTAACCTGACTCGGTTTGGGTTTGATGTTATTGTTTATTCTTTGGTGCTGGGGATGAAACCCAGAGCCTCAGGCACACTAGTCACACCACCAGGCACCTACTTGTCTTGTGTCAATCGGAGTCCAGCCATGTAGCCCGACTGACCCTGAACCTACTTTAGAATCCCAAGCAGCCAGGACAAGCACGTGAAACCTTTTCTTATTCCTGCCTTGCCGGACACAGCTTTGTCCAAACATGCCTCCTGCTGCCTGACAGATCTCACTGGGTCACCCCATCCGAAACTTACAAACACGGAATGACTGACAGGCATTGGGGAAACGAGTTCCTGAACGCAGAACTGAACTGATCCCTCTAAGCACAGCAGAAGGACTTCGAGGGTATCACCCACGCCCTCCTGCTGCTGGCTGTGAAGAGGGGGAGACTCGGGGGGAGGTAAACGTGGGCAGTTTCAGTTGCATGAACTACCCAGGGTTGTGGTAGGAATATTCTAGAAATCATAGAGACAGCAGGGCTTGAAAAATGTATGTAGAGGGAACTCCAGACAAGTCAGAGTAAGAAAGATTAAACACACTTGAAATATTTTATGTCTGTAAAACAGAAGAATGAATTATATATATGTTTTTCATGGCAGGAGGATTGAGACTATTGCCTCTCTAGAGGATTATAGGCCTCTTATTTCCTGAATTTTTACTGTTCCCCCCATAACAAGTGTGCAATGCTTCTGAATTAGAGGGAGAAATCTCTCTAATGAAATCATCAAACAGGAGGGAAAAGGGAAGATTAGAAGATCCCTGGCAGGGTCAACCCATCTCATGTCTACATAGGAAATGCTGGTAATTAGGTCTGTGTGATTCTGTTATGTTTTTCTCCATCTCTGTGCAGGTCTGCAAATTTCCAAAATTAAATACAAAAGGAAACAAATTCCCCTACAACTAACCCCGAAATGCTTGTAGCCCCCACACCAGACCCTGCTCCACACCCCATGGATTGACCGCTTCCAATATTATTAGTCACTGCCATGGAATGAGTGAAACAGTCTTTTGTAGAGAGTCAGGTTGGACTGTATTTGTTGTGGATTATTCCTTCACACTGTGTGAAGATGTGTAATCGTGATTGGTTTAATGAAAAGCTAAACGGCCAATAGTTAGGCAGGAGGTATAGGAGGGACTTCTGGACAAAGAAAGCTCTGGGAAGAAGTAGGCAGAGTCGCCAGGCTGACAGAGGAAAAGGAGGTGCAAAACGGAACAGGGGCAAAAAGTCATGAGGCGGGGCTGGAGATATGGCTTAGTGGTTAAGATCATTGGTTGCTCTTCCAAAGGTCCTGAGTTCAATTCCCGGCAACCACATGGTGGCTCACAACCATCTGTAATGAGGTCTGGTACCCTCTTCTGGCCTGCAGATATACACACAGACAGAATATTGTATACATAAGAAATAAATAAATAAATATTTTTAAAAAAGTCATGAGGCAAAACATAGATTAATATAAATATGGGTTAATTTAAGTAATAAGAGCTAGTCAGAAATAAGCCTAAGCTAATGGTCGAGCTTTCATAATAAGTCTTCGTGTCATTATTGGGGAGCCGAAGGGGCAAAGACAAGTATGACTACACATATGAAATTACTAGTATTGAACCGTTTTTATTGGCTTTATAAAAATAGCCAAGAGTAGAAAAGACCAGGGTTGCCCTCTCCAGCTGTTTTTTTGCTTCCCTATATTTCTTTTGAGCTTCAGAATTAAGACAGAAAAGTCAGCCACCTCTCCCTCAAGCTGGTGCTGGAGAAGCCAACATGAATTCTGAAGATTAGGCTGGGGGGGGGGGCAGATAATTCCTAGATTATCCAAAAGCTCATGGCTGCTGTGCTAGAGGTGGAGAGAGGGGTGGGGGCATTTCCCAGCACATGTTTTTGTGATGCAGGCTGTGAGGGGCCTAGGGAATTTTACTCTCCAGCCAGTACTAGGGAGAAACAGCATAGCACACACACACACACACACACACACACACACACACACACACCTGCAGCTGGCACATGGGGCAGCAGACAACTGCTGTGTTGGTTAGAAGCCAGGGAGCGGCAGGAGGGAGGGATGGGCTGAACCAAACCCTAGAGGAGTCTAGTCTGGCCATGTGACTCACTCCTTGAGATTCACACCTCGATTTAGGGGAAGATTAATTCAGATTTGTCATGAAAAACACTGAGGGTGGGGGCGCACAACACAACATGACAAGTCCAAGGACTTCCCTTTGCTGGGGTACAGCATCCTGTTTCCACGCCTCCTTGCACAGTATCTTAATCTGATTGGTGAAAGCATCTTTGCATAAACAAATGTTAGAGCCTGCTGTACTTACCTGCCAGTTTTCTCGACCCTGTTTCCTCAAAGAGCCTTCAGGTACACAAAACACACACCCCTGGTTGCCATGGGTACTATCTAGGCAGAAGTCGTGCGCAAATAACCCCTACACAGGAAATGCCACCTTTTGTGGTAGGTCTTCCTGTCTTATTCCAAGCCACACTTCACTGGTGGCCAAAACCTCAGACGCTCACTCTGAAAGGACGGAATTTATATTCTGAAATATCCCTTCAGGCCAAGCCTGTCCTCAGTCTTCAAAATCTCCTAGTCAGAGCGTCCCTGCCACAGGCTTCCTCCTGTGTAGTGTGCACACAGGGCCACCCCGGGAGGCCTCAGGTAGAGAAAGTTTGGTCTGCCTAAGATTCCTTCAGAGAACAGGAAGAAAGGGGCCAGTTACCCAAAGGTCTTCAAAGATCGGAATGCTTATAATTATCTGAACGATCAGAGACCAGCACGGAGGCCAGGTGGAGGTGGGGAAAGGCACCCAGAATGCTGGAGGAATTCTAAAGGAATGAAACTAACTACCCCTGGGAGAGTGTTGTGGCCACCAGGAACGATTTTTATCATAGGTCAGTGGCTATGTCAGCTGCTTGCTTTCATCGTTCTAATGTAACACAGTAACCGCACAAACTCCAGGACCTGAGCTTGACCCACTGCCTCACTCAAACGACAACGTTCTAGACCCGACTAGGTGAAATGCTCCCTTCTTTCTGACAATCGATTCTACCTCCGAGAAGAAAGCCATAGGTCTATCTGAGGCTTGTGTATGAGTGTGTGTGTGGGTGGGGAGGTGGTATATGTGTGAGTGTGTGTGTGTATGAGTATGTGGTGTGTGTGTGTGTGTGTGTGTGTGTGTGGTGTTTGGCGCTGGGGGTGGAATGTGCTGGACACACTGCTGCGTTACACTCCCAGCCCTTTAAAGAACTCCTAAAACCAGAATCCAGATACTTCCACGTAGGTCTTAACCAAGAGCCACTGTCGCCCCCCCCCCCCATCACCAGACAACCTACGGCGAGGACGCCTCGATCGCTACAGCAATGAGAAAGTCCTGTAAGATTCCAGAACACGTTTTCCTGTACAACCAAAAAACTAAGGCATTTCTCACGAGTAGCCGATGCCACCATGTTCCCCCAAAGGCTGCGAATCCTGGAACGAGCCACCAGCCAGCACACTCACGGGCCCAGAGACTCTAGCACAGCCAGCTGAGCTCTCCCACATCCCCACTAGGACAGCCTGAAGCAGCCCTCGACCTCAGAGACCCTTAGAACCCCACAGTGATGTTGTCACTCCCGCAGTCGGGTCAGTTATTCGGGGCTCTATCTGGTTTGCAGCCCCTCCATGCTGGTTTGGTGGACAAAGCCGCCACGCTGGGATAGCCCCCTTGATGACAAGATGCAGAAAGATCTCCAAGCTGCGCTAGCTACCTCACCCTGCCTGGCCGGCAGCTCTGCCCAGTCAGTCCAACACCATGAGAAAATGGGCCACAATACATTGCAAATATATAAAATACATATGACACTGACAAAAAAAAAAAGAAAATATAGTTACATCAAAAATATGTCCCTGGCACATTGTGGCACACACCTTTAATCCTAGCTCTTGAGGGACAGAGATGACTGGATCTTTGAGTCTGAGACCAACCTGGTCTGGGGCCTGGAGCTCCGAGCCATCCTGTCTCTAAAAAAAAAAGTTCTCCACCCTGGGCCATCACCATTCTAGGGTTGCAGAACCTACAAAAGATGAGCCATACACCCCCCTGACCTCACAGTGCACTAGCTATTTGGGAAGAAAGCAACTGGTTGCTTAGGCACAACAAGTATTTATTGAGCACCTACTGTATACGACAACCCCTCCCCTGCTCAGGACTCAGACTACATGAAGCTCCCTGTCCTCGGTGAAGACGGAGGCATAACCATGTCTGGCCAAGACAGGAAGGTCTGATTATTAATTATAATGGAATTATTATTAACAGAGTTAATGACAGGAAGTCATTATTAATGAGGCGACAGCAGCTTCATCCACAGGTACTGCTTGTAGCCTAATCTCCCCTACAGATCCCCGCTCCCCGGCTCCTTCCTCCGCCCTTCTTAATCCTCCCTGCAAGGCTCACATGTGACACAGGTCACCTGCTGTGTCTCCCACAAATGCCTTCTGATTAAGGAGGATCTGCTGAACCTGATTGTGTGGGCATTCTTCACAGAGGCACAGAATGAGGACTGCGAATGGCCAGAAATGACTGTAAGAAGGAGTGAGAGAGGTGTGCTCACACACACACACCCACACACACCCACACACCCACACACACACACCCCTCCTTACCCCTGTATGCCCTCTAGCTACGCTGAAAGCTCCACCATTCAACATTTTCTGATGATAACGCAGCAAGAACGGAATCTCCACACCAGTGAATCTTTGTAATTCAACAGAAAACAGAGCAGTAAATTCCTCCCCCCACCACCACCACCACAATGGCTTGGATTTTAATTAATTAATTAATTAATTAATTACTAGGCCGGGTGCAGGACCTCTCTATGTAGCCCTGGCCGTCCTGGAACTCGTTATGTAGACCATGTTGACAAAGATCCACTTGGCTCTGCCTCATTAGTGCTGGTATTAAAGGCGTGTGCCACCACCCCGACTAAGCAATAGATTTTAAAAGTATATTTCCAGTGGCATCCTTTTTCTCTACAGAACCCAAACGTGTGTGTGTGTGTGTGTGTGTGTGTGTGTGTGTGTGTGTGTGAGACTTTTATTTAAAAAGAAAAGAAAGGCAGTCTTCTCTGGCCAAACTTGACCAAACCCCCATCCCTCCCCCTGCTTCCCCTCACTCCTCACCCTTTACCCTCCAGACCCCCAACCCCACTCAAAACTCTCAAGCTTGAAAAAGAGTTGTGAATTTTAAAAATAAGATAGGGCTGGGTGCAAGGTTCAGAGGTAGAGTGTTTATCCTGCACAAGCAAGATCCGAGGTCCATGTCCAAATTCATACACAAAGACAACTTGGGGCTACAGTCATCGGTTAGGTTGGGTTGAAATGAATGACACAGTCTGGTGCAAAAATTGTTCGTGTTGGGGCTGGAGAGATGGCTCAGAGGTTAAGAGCATTGCCTGCTCTTCCAAAGGTCCTGAGTTCAATTCCCAGCAACCACATGGTGGCTCACAACCATCTGTAAAGGGGTCTGGTGCCCTCTTCTGGCCTGCAGGAATATACACAGACAGAATATTGTATACATAATAAATAAATATTTAAAAAAAATTGTTCGTGTTCTGGGTTACCAAGGGGCAGACGGTACCTGGAGCAGGACTCGTGAACCTTCTCACTGCAAATGACTGGAGCCTGGGGACGAGAGGTCACAGTGGAGCCTGTGGTAGTTCCAAGTTTCTGCAAGACAGATGAAAAAAGTATCGTCACACAGCTCAGTTTGGACACCAGAGCTTCCCACTCGGGGCTGTCAGGGAAGCTTTGCTGTGGTAAGCAGGGCTCCACACCTAAAGGAGTCCACAGATGGACACCGAGTGGACTAGGCACGGGAGGATGACCACGAGTCACCCTGTGTCCTCTGCAAGAGCAGTCAGGGCTTGTAACTGATGAGCCAGCTCTCCAGCCTCATTTGTTTTTTAAATGGCATACTGCAACATGCCAACATTAGGAAGAATCTGAGTGTATCAGTTAAGAAAGTAAATACGCGGATCAGAGATCAAGCCAAAGTGCAAACACCCACGTGTTTCAGGATTTAAAAGCCCTCACAATCTGATTTCAGAACACACATGGAGTTTTGATGTCATATCCAAAAGAACATAACGCACTGATCTAAAGAAGGTGACTATGGCCTGCAAGTGTAGATCTCTGAGACAGTGCTTATGTAGCATGCAAAATAGCCCTAGGTTGATCCCCAGGGCTGAAAAAGGAGAAGGGGTAGAGGAGGAAAGGCTTAAATAGCTGTTTAGGAGGCTTGCTCGGGTCACATTTTTCTGCTATAGTATATAAAACAATTAATGCTAAATTAAAGCGAAAGAAAATGCGTGCCCTGCATTAATCCAGGGTGAACCTACTGGGATTAGTAGCCTGGAATGCATTGTGAATAAATTCATTAGTACCGCTTTTCCTAATCCAAGAAATGCTCCAACCAACTCAGTCTGATTTCCAGACTTGCAAATTCCTTTGTTAGAAGCAGAACAGTAAAAAAAAAAAAAAAAAAAAAAAAAATACCATACACCTAATACCCAAAGAATTCAGCACCAATTACGTTATGGCAAAGCAGGCGGCATTTAAGCTGCATCCCCCAGGGCCTCTGGGGGTGAGGAGGCTGTGAACGTGTGGTCATGCACACACAGAGTGGACACTGGCCCCCGGGGGTGAGGAGGCTGTGAACGTGTGGTCACACACACACAGAGTGGACACTGGCCGGCCCAGGGGAGCTAGGTACTCAAGTATTAGCGAGCAGATCGCCCCGCCCAACTTCTAAGTCACGAGTCAGATCTTCCCCATTAGCAAGGCAGGACTCTGCGAACGAACGCATCTGGAACCCGTAGCCCATGCGCTGGGAAGCTAGTGACCACTGGCCATCTTGAGACCGTGCTGACAGGCATGCTAAGGGTCCATTTTTTTTTCTTGTAAAATTTCTTACGATGTATTTTGATCATAGTTACCTCCAACTCTTCTTAACTCCTCCCAGAGCCACCCCCGACCCTTGACCTCTGTGCCATTTTTTTTAAATAACCCATCAGTTCCATTTTGCGCTTCCCATACGTTCCTGCGTGTGGAACCATCCACTTGAGCAGTGCCTCTCAACCTACAGATCTCGACCACTTTGGGAGCCCCCTAAGTATATTGGAAAACACAGATATTTACATTATGACTTACAACAGTAGCAAAACTAGTTATGAAGTAGCAACAAAAATAATTTTATGGTTGAGGGTCACCACGACACGAGGAACTGTATTAAAAGGCCACAGCATTAGGAATTGAGAACCCCCGCAGTGGAGTGTGGCTGACCTAGGAGGAGCCACACCTTTAATGAAAACTGGCAGCCCCTCCCCCAGAAGACATCCATAGCTCCTCAGCTAGGAGTGAGGGCTCATGAGTCCCCCTTCCCCGTCCATGCTGACTGTCACTAAATCCATCTTGTGCAGCCAGCTCAGCTGCTCTAAGTTCCTAAGTGCACAGAACCTGCCATGTCCCTCTCTGGTCGGCTCTGACCACTGACTCGCACAGTCTTCCTGCCCAGAGGTGGCCATTGCTGGGTCTCAGTATCCAGAGAAATCCCCTCCGTCCTTCAGTCTGGAAATATCATGTCATCATTTCCCTCTTCACTGTTCCCCAGAGGCCAGTACGGCAAAGGCTTGCTCGTCAGTCTACAGGCTATTGGGAGGTGGTGGAACCGTTAAGAGGTGGGGACGAGTGGGAGGAAGATAGGCCACAGAGGGCATGTCCTTCAAGGGGACAGTGCGACACATGCCCTTCTTTCTTTTGCTGTGTAGCCGTGAATGGAGAGTTTTGCTCCTTACGTGTTTCTGCCTCAGTAGGCTACCTCTCCACGGGGCGGTGCCTGGACTGTGGAAAAGCTGGCTGAAGAAGCCAGGGAAACCAGCCAGTAAAACTGACAGTCAAAAGGAAGCGTGGTCTACAGAGAATGGCTAAGATATACATCCTAGCCTCAGGTCTTCAATAAATTACCCCAGTCCACTCTGGACCAAGATCATTTGGCTCCAAATTTGACGATTCATCCTTCAAGACAAAATCCTTGAGACAGAAGCTTCATTGCTCTTCTTTGCTGAACACTGGAAAAGGTCAGTGAAGGAGAGAGAGTCTTACCCCTGAGCAAAAATCAAACAATGGCTGAAAATGGAAGAAGTGGGAGTGGGGAGAGTGAGGATTTTCCCCACGGTACATCTGTCTACATCTGTCGATGTCTAGAGACATCTTCATTTGACACATCAAGGGCTAACAGGTAACCAGCAGATGGAGGCCAATACAATGCACAGCACAGTTCCAGCTAAGAGTTATCCTCAATGGAAGGTGGGGAGGCCACTGAACCTGGGGACTGTAAAGTGTTCCACGTCTAATCAAGTGGGTTGGAGATCATTCTAACTCTTAAATCCCCGGCCCAAGAGCCACAGCAAGATCTGCAAATGAGCACGTATTCCCAAGAACCCAAAACCTCATTGCGACATCCCTGGAGGAACTTGGATGGCCCCAAACCACGAGACAGGAAGCAAGCACATGAAACAAGATGGAGTGTGGATAGAGGTGCCAGCCCAGGAATGAGTCTGCAGCCCCGGCTGAAGATAGACAGTGGGCAAGGTCTGGAGAGACAGGATCGCTGGTGCCCACTCTGCCCTGCAAGCCATACAGGTGGCTCCTAGCTGGGCACCTATGGTTCCTATGTCATCAAGGCCAGCCTGCACTACACAGTGAGATCCTGTCACAATCCTGACGGACTGATTAATAGACAGATAGGCAGAAGCCAGCCCGAGCTACACAGTGCGACTTTATAACAGTTTAGATTGGTTGATGGATTGATGACAGACAGAGATGGCATATAAATCTGTTAAGTATTTGTTTTAATTTAATAAATGCATTCTTGGAGGATTTCTTAGAATAAATGTCATGGGTCCACAAACACTTTCTCTGCATCTCATTCTGCCCTTCAGCCCTGGGTGCTCACACTCAGCATGCGAGGATATCTCTGCCCTGCAGCTGATGAGTTGCCCGGATAAATGTTGCCAAGGGAGGAGGCTATTCAAAGGGATTTGAGTAAAGAATTGTCTGATGGGTGAATAATTAGCTCTTAATTACAGTTTGTCTTTTAAAATAAAGAATTATCTCATTAACAAGGTGCCCAAGGGGACAATGGCACCCATCCTGAATTTGGACATGCAACGCGCCTGTCTGCCCATCTACAAAATACAGCCCTGACCATGAGAAAGTAATGGTATAATGAGAACTACTCTTTGGTTGCTGCTGTTGGGGGTTTTTCTTTGTTTTGTTTTGTTTGTTTTTTTAAGTGTTCTGTATAAGGGTGTTTGCCTGTGTGCATGTATGTGCACCATGTGTGTGCAGTGCCCACAGAGGCCAGGAGAGGGCGCCAAATGCCATGGACCTGGAGTTAAGCGTGGCTGTGAGCTGCCACTGGGTGCTGAGAATCAAGGTCCTCTGAAAGAGCAGCCAGTGCTCTTAACCTGAGGCATCTTGTATACACAAACACAAAACACACTGCAGGGCACACAAGTGCAAAACACACACTACAGATCACCAACAAAGTGAGTGCAGAAATGAAGGTAACCCATAGCTATAATCCCAGCACCCAGGAGTCTGAGATGGGGGATGGAGAGTTTGAGGAGAGTCTGGGATACAGTGCGAGACCCTGTCTCAAAAAAGCCCAAATCGGCAAAGAAAGAGACATGGGGTGGGGGTACAGCAGACCCAAAGATCCAAATAAAGGTCAGGGAGGACCTCCCTAGATGGAAGCAGGCAGCAGCTCAGAAGGCCTGACTAGGGAGGGCACGTGTCTCCAGGCAGGAGAGAGCTGAGAGCAGAGCCCTGCGCTAGAGGTTCTGTGCTACTCATAAGGATGTCTTCAAGCTTCCCCTAAAAACCAAGGCAGACTTTGACCTCCACACCTGCATGTTCTCCAGCACATCCTCAGTAATCACTTTCCACAGCCCTTTGTCCCCATGATCGGCTTATGCTAACTTCCAGGGACCCCAGTAGATCAATAGAAAACTAACTAGCTGGAAACGGGGCTCCCTCACTCGCCTAGTGCCCTGGAGTGGTGCCTGGAGACAGTGGCCTAGGGACACGCTCAGTGGGCCTTCCCCCAGGATACAGGCTATCTCCTTCCCCAAAACCAGCCCTTGAAGCACCTAGCACCTTCCCCAGAGCATCCTCCCAGGCCTTGCCACTCCCCTTCTTGCGCCTCTCAGTGCACCTGGCTGTACCATTCTCCTTACTACTTGGTGCATCTGCCTCAGTTGGTAAACAGGTTTAAAGCCCCGGGGTTGCAGTTCAGCACTAGACCACTACTAATAAACAATAATAGATAATGATAGTCATTATTATTTTAAAGTAAAAATAAAAACCAAAGAAGATTGCGGTGGCGATGGTTATGGCACTATAAATGTGCTAGGTGTGGCGTTGTGCGTCTTTAATCCCAGCACTCTGAAGGCAGAAGCAGGTGGATCTCTGTGAGTTCAAGGTCAGCTTGGTCTACACAGTGAGTTCCAGGACAGCCAGGGCTGTGTAGAGAGACTGGGGTCTCAAACAAACAAAACACATTATGAAAGTACTTAATGTTATTGACTTAAAAATGGTTAAACTGTTTCATATTCTGTGCATTCTACTGCAATTTAAAAGTACGGATAATTCAAGAACAAACTACAACCTCCCCCGTGTAGGAGGCAGGGCCTTAGAGAAAGCACTGGAAGAAACAGAGCTGTTAAAACACACAGGCCTGTTTTCTTCAAGGGAAGAAACCCAAGTCCCTGTCACCAGGAAGGCTGGTGACCTTCACTAACAACCTAGTGAGCTTTTGCTATTCTATATGGAGCCACCCTTCCCAAGTCCCCCCAAAACCTGGACATTATTTAGGCCCTTATCTTGAGTTTTGTCTCTCGGTGCCTAGAATCCATTCTTATGAGAGAGGTCACAAGTACTTTTCAATCTCCATCAACAGAACCCGTCCTTACCTTTCTTCTAAACCCTTCCTCCGTAGGCCCTTACCCTGAGTGCTATTGGCCAATAAAATTCTTTGTTATTGTAAAGGTCACAGGCGCTTTGCTCCTTTGCGAGAGAGTTTTAATGCAGCCGCCCCTGAAGCTTTGCTGTGATAACTGCCCCACGTAGACTTTCTCCCGGAGTTTACTATGTTTAAAGGTGTAAGAAAAATAAACGCAGGAGGCCAGACTCCGGAAGTTTTTGACCCAGTGCCTGCTAAAGTGATGCTGGCCCATTCTTCACCTCCCGTGGATCGTTTCCCTGTAAGCCGTGAGGCTCGAAGGGACCCCAACACATACCTAAAGGAATGAAACAGCTAAACAGAAGTTCAGCGACTCCACTCACAACTAGACACCCCCAAATTTATTATAGCCCCCAAGTGGAAACAAACCAAATGTTCCGTGTTGTGGGCTATCATCTATCCACAGAAAGTTATGAAGTACCGACCCAGGCAACAACATGGACAGGACTGGACCATACCATGCCAAGTGGAAGAAGCCAATCGTAAATACGTTGGGTTGGTCCATTTGTACAAAATGTCTGGAATCCTGACAGAAAGAACTTAGGGTTTGTCCGGAACTGGGGAAGTAGAGGAGAAGGGAAGGAGGAGCCAATGAGCAGGTTACATAGGCATGAGTAGTGGAAATCCTAGAATCACAGTGACGGCTGGCTAAGACTATGTAGTCACTAAAAAGCACCAAGTTTCGCTCAAATCAATGAACATCATAGCAAGTAAATGACATTTTAAGATACTGATGGGAAAAAAATCTGACAGAATGGCTGAGAGTGCTCCATCACCACCAGGGAACAGGATGATGCTCTTGCCAGCAGCCCCACCCCCATATTTCAGTCTAAACTCTTACCTCCGCCCTTCCAGACCAAAAGGTGGACCCCAGCTGCAGCCGGCAAATGCTCCCCACCATCCTCAGGGGGTCCTTTATTACATGGAATGGCCATTCTGCTCTGAGAGCATCAGGAACATGAAATGCACTCCGGCTTAATAAACACACCCAGCCTGCGCAGAGCTGTTCCGTTCCAGCAGGAACAGAAAACCCAATCTCGGCCCGAAGCTTGCATAGAGCAGTGTTAGGCCACAGAATAAACGGAGGAAGGCTACACCATTTTCTTAGCTAAGGCCACATACATGGCTTCTAGGCTTTCAGCTCCAAAGTGAGGGCAGCGTGGGAACCCTTCTACCTAGGATGTGGGTGTGTGTGATCAGGGGCCTGAGAAAATGAGATGACTTTAAAAACCGATCGCGAGGAAGATTTTTACTTTTAAAGTTTAAGAGCAACGCTTTGAAGGCATGCTAGGTTCAGGAAGGCAGAGGCAAACTGGAAGACATCCCCAGCAGCGTGAGCAGGAGGCTCACAAACGGCACCAGCATGGCATACCCGCCAGGCAACCCGCCTGCCAGGCGACCTCCTGTGATGCTGTGGGACATCTGGAGTTGATGGGAACGACTCTGTGCAGGTGGTGGCAGCCAGATGTGTCTGGAACCACCCCTAGAGATAAATAGGTCTGGGATGGAGCCCAGAGTCCACAGGTTAAAAAAGTCCCTGAGAAGGCTGTCTGTGCTAGTCCCTCAATTACCGTGGGGGATTGGGCAAGCACCGAAAACCTTGGCCTCGGGAGTGCTATGCTTTTATAGGCCCGTGAGTAATTTGTTCTCCTGGGGCTAAATTGCTAGCTGGCTGCTTCAAATCCTAGGCGCACAGAAAGGACGTGGGGTGA
The DNA here is from genome assembly GCF_014885135.2 of Alexandromys fortis. Classification (NCBI taxonomy): domain Eukaryota; kingdom Metazoa; phylum Chordata; class Mammalia; order Rodentia; family Cricetidae; genus Alexandromys; species Alexandromys fortis. Next base: position 2,235,560 of record NW_026068010.1, read on the forward strand.
ACCTGCAGTGCAGAGCCACGCGCCTCAGCGCTCCTTCGACACAGGGGACCCTCATCCTCTCTGGGGGGTAAGGGGGCCGGACATTTCGCGCTGCCTAACTGTTGAGGAGTGAGAGAAGGGGCCCCAAGAAGCTGCAGAAGAAATAAATATGGTGCCTAGAAGGATGAGAAAACAAGCTAAACCATCCCCAAAAAGCCCGTGTGCCATGGACACAGTCGCCAGTGTGCCCTTTAAAGGAATCTGGCCTTCGTTATCATTTAAGCATTCTCAGATCTAGGGACGACAAATACACAGTTTTAAAAAAGTTCTGGAACTGGCGAAATAGCTCAAGTGGTTAAGAGAACTGACTGCTTTTGCAGAGGATCTGAGTTCAGTCCCCAGCACACACATGGTGGCTCACAACCACCCTGTATCTCCAGTTCCAGGGATTCTAATGCTCTCTTCTGGCCTCTGAGGGCACTGCACACATGATGCACAGGCATACACGCAGGCAAAACACCCATATGTATAATTTATTCTATTTTAATAAAGTTTCACCAAGCATGGTGGCACATGGCTTTAACCCCAGCCCTCAGTAGACAGAGACAGAAGGACCTCTATGAATAAGGCCAGCCTAGTTCAGTCCAAATTTTCATATATTTAAACTTTGGGGTGTCCAGTCTCTATAGAGTAAAACAAAAGCTTTATTTGTGAGGCCATTGTGAATCTCAGCTTGTCACACGAATATGTGGAACTGAGTTCAATCCTCAGCTCATAAAAAGCTAATGCTGGAGACGGGGTCAAAGACAGGAGGGTCCCTGGAGCTCATGCCAGAGACAGAGGCAGGGACGGGAGGGTCCCTGTAGCTCATGCTGGAGACGGAGACAGGGACGGGAGGGTCCCTAGAACTCACTGGTCAAGCAGTCTAGCTGGATTAGTGAGCCCCAAGTTCAGTGAAGATTTAGCCCCAGCCTGGGAAGCCAGAGGCAGGTAGACCTCGGAGTTTGAGGCTACATGAGAGCTTCAGGCCGACAGAGCTACATAGTGAGAGCCTGTCTAAAGTAAGAGTAGGGAGCAGTTGAGGAAGACAGCCACCATTTACCTCTGGCCCCCACACTCACACACACACCTCATAGGCAGACAAAACCACAGGCTCTGCCTTGCTCCACCATGAAGCCATTCTTCCTGTCTAAACTTGGGGAAAAAGAGAAAAAAGCCCAACCAGGAAGCCACCTTCCTCTGTCCAGGAGGTCTGGATGCTCAAAAGCACCATTGTTTGTTTTGCCAAAGTGTGTATACATCCACATCCTGCTTTAAGAAGCTAAACAAAAAGAATTAAAGAATAATTTCAAGGACCAATTTTTTAACCCAGCCTCTCCGATCTAATTGTATCAAGCCATCTCACTTCCTGCCTTTTAACTTACATTTCTGTCAGCATCTCATCCACTCTTTTTTGTTGGCCTTACGAGGAACAGTCTCCCCTCAGAAACCTCTTCAAAGGAAACGTCAAAGTGAAATGTCACCGGGAAAGACACCAGGGAGCCAACAGCCAGGAAGGCACCCAGTGCTCAGCCCCGAGGCTGTGACATGTTGGGACCCAGGCACAATATGGATGGACCAGGCATGGCAGTTGTCAGTAGGCTCGGTGGCTCTTGGTGGCACATCATGCCATCTGGCACCGGATCCATCCCCATCACACCTAGCTAAGTCCTGGGGTCACCACAAGAAGAGCCAGGATGGCCGGGCGGTGGTGCCCATGTCTTTAGTCCCAGCACTTGGGAAGCAGAGACAGGCAGATCTCTGTAAGTTCAAGGCCAGCCTGGCCTACAGAGTGAGTTTCAGGACAGCCAAGGCCACACAGAAAAACCCTGTCTCGAAAAAGAAAAAAAGAAAAAGAAAAAAAAGAAAGAACCAGGATGCTTTGCCCAAGACATACTTCCCAGATTTTCTTCACCTACAGAGAGAGAAACCTGACTAACAAGGTGTGAACCTCGCGAGTGGAAGAGAGTAGCTGTGATCGATTATTGTGTGTGACTCACAGAAAACAGGGATGAGTCAAAGGTTAATCCCTTCAATCTCCAATCCGGATGGCTGATAGTAATTCTAAATTTAGAATTAGAAATAACTAAGTTTGCAGCACGTGCTAGCACACACCTTCAGTCCCAGCACTCAGGAGGCAGAGGCAAGCAGATCTCTGTGAGTTCAAGGCCAGGCTGGTCTACCTTGCAAGTTCCAGGCCAGCAAAGGAAGTAAGACATGTGTGGCTCTGCCATCTGGGCTCCCACCAGAACACTCTGCGCTGGAAGACAATAAAAGCCACTGAGAACAAGCAACATGAGCCCTTAGCATGCCCAGACCAGCAAGGGAAAGCCACAGACACAACAGACAAAGGCCTGCTCCATGTGGGACAGTATTTTCACAGGGCTCAGGAGGAACACAGAGGAACAAAGGACAATATTGGCAATGGCATCCTGAATCAAGGCTACTTTGTGCCTGCCTGATCACTTCTCAGCCTTTCACCCCCGACAGTGACATTCACCTTGGCAACAGTCTAGGATGGCCCATGACCTTGACCATGGTTCACACGTAGTATGTGTCTGGAAGATGCCTGAGCCTTGCAAGGAAAGCAGATGTCAGCAAGCAACTCTAAATCCCTCATTAATGTGAACACCCCAATTCCAACTCCCTGCTCAGGCACTGATGTAATTTTTGTTTTGTCTAGAACCCCTGAGTTTGAGCACCAAGAGACCTGCAAGAGGCGTGGACTCATTCTTGGTCTGTCCATTAATAAAAGACTCAAAACTTTTAATTGAGCTGGGCAGTGGTGGCACACGCCTTTAATCCCATACTTGTGAGGCAGAGGCAGGTAGATCTCTAGGAGTTTGAGAGCAGCCTGCTCTACAGAATGAGCTCCAGGAGAAACCCAGTCTTGAAAAACAACAAACAAACAAAAAACCTTTTAATAGGCATGGTTGTCAATAACCTTCTCTTATGGATCATTTCATTATGGTGAGCTGGCAGTCAAGGACTTATATGTGCTCTGAAAATTTGAGGACCAGCTGAGGTTCACTTGGGAAAATATTTCCTCAAGAACTCACTAACGATGGCATATTTCTGATAAAAAATATTATGTCCTAAATTCAAGTCGAAATATCCTTACATCAAAACCATGCTGGTAGGCAGGCCGATAATCCCAGCACTCAGGAGAGAGAAGAGAGTGAGTTTGAGGCAGCCTGGGCTATTGAGTGAGACACTGTCAAATGAAACAGAATACGTTAACACGATATCGGGTGTCCGGCAGGGAGGGCACATGGAATTATCTAGCACCCAGTTTGGGGTGTGAGGTTCTGAGCTGAAAACTAGGGGTTTGGGTTGACCAAGAATCAAGCATTGCCTGGCAGGGCTCTCCCGGAGGCAAGCACCTTGACAAGAGAAGGACACGGACCCACATTTAAGGAGCCAATGAAGGAAGCACGTCACTAACGAAGGAGACTGCAGCCATGTTAAAGAGTCCAAAGGTAGACTTAGCGTCCTTCCCCTCCATCTTCCTTAAATCCCATGCCCTTATCTTTCTCAGTAAGCTTGGGACCATGCCCAGCCCATTTTGATGTCAGCGAGCATAAAGCTGCCAAATCAAACATGAGATAAATTTCATGTGAACAGTAAGTAACTATTTAATATAAGTATGCCCCAAATATATCATCATTATGTTCCAAGTACTGCTAAATAAATCATTTTGTAAATTATTAAAGTTATCCTGGGTACTGAGTGGCAGAAGGCTTAACTTAACCTCTTCTGGCAAGTCCCTGAATTGCATCAGAGAAAGAAGGGGAGGAGGAATACCAAAAACATACCCGCTGCAAATTTAACTGGGCGTCCAGTATTATAACTTGGTGTGTGTCGTTGCGATCTCTGGCCCCACCCCACGTTGCAAGGCCCAGTCTCCAAGCCAACTGCCTCCTGCAAAGGCACTTCCCCAGACCAAGCCGGTGATGGAGACTTCCTTATTTGACAAGGGGCCCCATCTGGTGCCTGCAGGAGCCTACTTCAGCTACCCCAGAGAAACTGTAGAAGAAAGAAACGGCCAGCCACACGAGGTACTTGAGAACCACGATGGAGGGTGAGGGCAAAGCGTGGGGATGAGAGAGCAGAGCTGGGCAGAGCTCCTACCAAGCAGCAGCTTTGTTTTCAAAGGGATGAAAGTCAGTGCCAAGAGTGTGCCAGGCAGGCTCATCTACGGAAATGGGGCGCACACTAACGGCTTGAGTTATCACAGTATACACAGACCCCTAAGAACTAAGTACAGCCGTGAGGGACAGGTACCTGCCAGCGGAGGACTTCACCTGTGGGACGCTGCGTCACTTAGCTTTTCTCATCGCTGTCACAAAGACCTGACAAGAGCAGCTGAAGAATGAAGGCCTTGCCAGGCAGTGGTGGCACACGCCTTTAAGAGAGTTCCGGGACAGCCAAGGCTGCACAGAGAAACCCTGACTCAAAGAAACCACACACACACACACACACACACACACACACAAGCATGAAGAGCCCATGATTTGGGGGTTACAGTCCATCATGAAGGGGAAGACATGATGGCAGGAATGGAGGGAAGAGGGCCACAGAATCCAATCAGGAAGTGAAGAGGGGAGAATGCTGATGCCAGCCTGCTTCCTGCCCATCTTTAAAAAAAGTTTAAAGAATTTTTTTATTGAGCTATATAGTTTCCAACCCAAGGAAGTCAGCTACATCCATAAAGAATCTTAAATTTTATTTTCTGTAAGATTTGACTGCATATATGTATGTGCGAAGTGTGCGTGGTGTGCAGTGGAGGCCAGAAGAGGGCACTGGATCACCTAGAAACAGTTACAGATACTTGTGAGGGGCCATGGGTGCTGGAAATTGAAGCCAGTGCTCTTAACCTCTTCCTTTTCTTATTATCCAGTCAGGACCCCAAACCACCAAATGATCAGTCCATATCTAGTGTGAGTCTTCCTTCCACAGTTAAACCTCTCTAGAAATGCCCAGGCGTGTCTCGTAGGCGACTCTAGATCTTGTCAAGCTGCTGGTGGTGGAGATGACAGTCACAGATACTTGTTTGTTTTGTTTTTGTTTCAAGATAGGGTTTCTCTGTGTAACAGCCCTGGCTGTCTCGGAACTTGCTGTGTAGACCAGGCTGGCCTCAAACTCACAGCGATCCACCTGCCCCTGCCTCCCGAGTGCTGGGACCACATCTGGCAACAATCACAGATTCTAACCAACATCTGCCACTGTAATATCTAAGAAACGGATGCAGTACTCCTTAAAGGCGGGCCTTGCAATCTGACACCTGCTATAACTAAAGGCGCCAATTAAGTGAGTAAACCTTACCAAGCCCCAGGACTCCTTGAAGAATTAGCCTTCTTCACTAGTTACAAAGTCTGCTAAGTGTGCCATCCAGACCACCAACGCCTGTGTGAAGCCCAGACAGAATCAATAGAACTGCCCGCCCACCTGACAGAGCCCATGTAAGCACCTCCTAGACAAAGGAAGACAGAGAGAAGCTGGCCGCCACCTCCTGCAGCAGAGCTGGGCACAGTTCCTCTTCCTCTTCATCTAAAGGCTGCAACTGTTCTTAAGTGGGGGGAGCGGGCGTAGCCAACCAAGTAAACATCAAAGAACACCTCGGTTTTCTTACATTTATATTCAACCCACGGCCAAGATCTCTTGGTCTTTGCTGGAAGGATTCCAGGAGATGCCTTGTCAAGACAATGCTGAGCAGAAAGGGGCTGGGACACAAGGAACAAGGAGAAACGGAGGAGAGAAAGGAAGAAAGAGAGAGGAGGGAAGAGAAGGGATTTTTTTTAAAAAAAAGAAGATAATGTTTAGTCTGTGGTTAAGCCCCATGTCCATTTGTTGTTTTGCTTTTCTCTGCTTTTGAGAAAGCGTCTCAGAGTGTAGCCCTGGACTTCACTCTGTAGACCAGGCTGGCCTGGAACTCACAGAGATCCACCTGCCTCTGCTCCCAAATGCTGCTACTAAAGGCATGTTCTACCACATCCCCCTCTCAGTTTAAAAAGAGAAAAGACAGCTTTGGCTCCCAGCACCAGGGAGACAGAGGCAGGAAGATCTCTGTGAGTTCGAGGCCAGCCTGGTCTAGGTAGACCCAGAGCTACATAACAGAGAGACCCCAGGCTCGAACAACAAAACAAGAGACACCTTCGTTTGCTTTGCCACTGTGAGCTGTGCTGTCTCTCACAGAACTAGGAACAAACTGAGCCTGAGACAACGGAGCACGGATTCGGCATTGAAGTATGCCGCTTACTAAACACGTCCTGACACGAAGCAGGACAACCATGTCTGTCCCCCCCACTGGCTGGTGTTTGTGACGTTGGAGTTGGGCTAAAAGGTGAGTTTATATGTAAACGAATGGGGGGGGTTCAAACGGTGGCCTGAAAGGCTGACATTCCAAATGATTGTCTGTCCTCAACCGGACTCTGATGGCCACACAGTCAGGTGCCAACACCTACCCCATCAGCTTACATCTATGCTTCAAAGTCAAAGGGGGCAAGTTTTTATTAATTTTCACCAGATGTTCAAGCTTAGCCTGTGTATGCTCCCATGAGTGTGCCTGGATTTGTAGGATGCAACTTCCTGCAGATGGAAGGGACCACAGACCTCTCGGATAAATAAGAGACATTTTCTTTTCTTTTCATTCTTTTTTTGTTAATTATTTATTTATTATGTATACAGTATTCTGCCTGCAAGTACACCCACGTACCAGAAGAGGGCACCAGATCTCATTACAGAGGGCTGTGAGCCATCTGTGGTTGCTGGGAATTGAACTCAGGACCTCTAGAAGAGCAGTGCTCTTGACCTCTGAGCCGTCTCCCCAGCCCCAAGAGACATTTTCTAATAGCGGGGAACTAGTTAATGCAACTAGCATGCTGTTGAGATTGGGGGCTCTCATTTGCTCTGTGTCACTGCTTCTTAGGGCCAGGGAGTTTCCGTTTGTCTCTCTCTGACACCAGTAAAACCGGTTGCGAATCGATCCTAAGCTGAAACTGCAGACAGAGGAGAGAGGAAGCGGATGTCTCGAAGGCCCATTTGTTGCTTAAATAGCTGGCCCTACCTCTGCTCGAGCAAAGGAGCCTGGACAGGGAGAGCACTTGGCAGACTTTCAGAACAACTGAACCACTATCTCTAGCACCATTAAAAATGAAATCAAGGTTGGTGGTGCGTGCCTTTAATCCCAGCACTCGGGGAAGCAGAGGCAGGTGGAGCTCTGTGAGTTCGAGGCCAGGCTGGTCCACAGAGTGAGTTCCAGGACAGCCAGGGCTATTACACAGAGAAATCCTGTCTTGAAAAAAATGGAAAAAAAAAGAAAGAAAAGAAAAAACAGAGGGGCTGGAGAACTGGCGCAGCGGTCAAGAACACTGGCTGCTCCTCCAGAAGACTCGGGTTCAGTTCCCAGCATCTATGGGTTAATTCACAACCATCTGAGACTCCAGTTCCAGAGGAGCTGCGGCCCTCTTCTGACTTCTGAGGACACCAAGCATGCATGTGGCGCACACACATACATGTGGACAAAACATTCATACATAAAATGAATTTTAATAAAAAAAAAAGGTACTTAAAAAAAGAAAGAGTGCACCTGGTAAAGAGGCAGACTGAATGCCAAGTTCAAGGCCACCCGGGGCTACAAAGTGAGACCCTGTCACAGAGGGGTTGAGAAGAAGGACATGAGAAACAATACTGAAGAGACCAGCAATGTCCCGGATCATTGTTATCCACACAGCTCTGTACTAAGAGCCTGAAAGAAACCCCCTCTATCCTCAGGACTCCAAAGATGTTAGATGAGGTCAAGAAGCAAACTCCTGCGTTCGGTCCACGTCGTGGCCTAAGTTGCAACCCTCCCTCTCTGACACCGGAACCCCTGCACTCTTCCTGAGCAGGTAGCACCGAGTCAAAGGTGACCTCACACCTACCTGTTAGACCGGCAAGTCACTGCTGCGTTTTCCTTGAATTACACAGATTTAAGCATCAGTATGAAAGGTCATAAGACACTGTGTCCAACCGGAGGACAACGGAGGTCAACTGTAAAATCCAATTCAAAGTCTCTCTAGCGGCATGACGCAGCTAACTGTGCACGGTGCCTTCTAGCCAGGTGGGCTGAAGGTCCCTGGTCTGATAGCTGAGGTCACCTTCCCTCCAGCAGACTTGGCTCTGGTTTTTTACTGCAACACCCTCCGGTGGCCTGGCTGGAATCCAGACCCTTCACTACTTCCACCATCAGGGTCATGGCACTATTTCTATAGGGCTTTCATTGTGGTAACCAAAGCACCTTGCTAGGGGCACCTCGGGGAACAGCGACACTAACTTGGTAGCGATGTCCCAAGGGCACGGCTCTGTCCAGTCTTCAAGACTGCACAGGGGAGAAGGAAATACCCTAGAGAGGGCAAGGATCCTCACGGGGAAATTTCTACATCAGGTGACAGCTGGGACCCAAGCTTGCCCTGTTCCTCTCTGCCAACACCCACCACCCAGCCTGTGTCTGGGGAGCCAAGAACATTAGAAATACTACCGCAGGGAAGTCAAGTCTACTCCAGCCAAGTGTCCTGCTTTGGGAGAGCCTCACAAAGCAACCTTTGTGAGCAGGCGTGTCCCATGATAGCATTGTCCAAAGACTCGTGACGAACTCCAAAATCCCTTGTCCCTTGCGTACCAGAGAACTACCAATATCCAGGGCCACTTCCGCTTTCCCTACCTTGTGATCAGTCATGCAAAGTTTTTTTGCTTTTTTATTTATTGCAAAACACTCTCTGGTCTGACAGGAACACTGACTTTTGGAGCTGCTAGGAGAGTCTGGGGTTTTCCTCACCACCCTGGCCACCACTCTCTGAATCTCTGATCACATCTCCAACCCTTGATCCGGCTTCCCTTTTTTGACAGGCACTCCCGTCCCCAAACAGAAGAGAAAGGCTTCTTTGGAGCCTGCAGCCTACAACTTTCGCCCTTCTGGAATGCAACCCTTAACGGATTTCTGTCCAGAGAGCAGATATTGAACACGGACGGCACTGAAGTCAGACTTCTGCGCAACTGACTCCTTGCCACCCCCTGTCCTTCTGTGAACTTCAAGTGAACGGGGGGCACACCTCGGGGCCAAAGGGTACCGCTGCTCTAGATAACGGCACCCCACTTCACCAGATTACTCCTGCCCAGACAAATGTAAAGGGTCGTAAGCAAACACTGGAGTGAAAGGCCACACTTTGCTTCCTGGGTACCCACACTGATCTGCTACCCAACTGATCCGGAGTCCAGCGAAAGCAAGGAACAGGTGCAGGACGCATAGGGAACGAGCTACTGGAAACTACCGATTTCTTCTTACAAGGCACCCACCCAGAGAGTCAACAGTCAGTACCACAAGCAGGCTCCCGTCCTGCACATGTCACTGGGAAGTGTTCTTTGTTCCCCCGAGGGCTCGCCAGAGCTGAACAGTGCCCCATCCCTGGCTCATTCAGAGTCTTTACTGTCAAGTTCTGGAATTCTGTCCAGCTCCTAGCCCATGTCTTTGCATGCAGTGTCCTGTAGCAGTTGGGGGCTTGCCCTCAACTCTTCTTGCTGCTGTTCGTGTTGGTCTGCTAAGGCGGGATGGCGGGAAATGCAGAGAATACCGTGAAGTTTACCTGAAGACTCTGCTCCTCCAGACAGCTCTCCCAGACCTCTCCCCTAGAGCATCAGCTGGGCTCGGCTACTGTTCACTGCCCAAATGCTTCCCCCCAGATCCAAACAGGGTGCGTTTCCAAGGGGAAAAATAAATAAATAAATAAATCCGTTCGTTTCTCTTTGATAGGAGCTGTATGTATTTGATGTGTACGGTTAGTGTATAACCTTTTGAAAAATAACCATAGGCTTCCTCCCCGGTGAGACAGCTGGGGACCCAGATTTCTCATGGCCTATCCCGACATTCCATCCTGCCCCCAGAGACACCCAGCACAACAGGACATGGCAGCCACTGACCTAACGCCAGGAAATGCCTGGCCCTGCCATAGCGGGATAAGCGTCCAATGGTGCTTTGTTGGGCGTGGAATGCCGGGCCTGAGGCCCTTCGCTCACTTTTCTACAACTGAAATGAAGAGATTGTTGGCAGAAGCTCTTCTGGAATATTCCTTCGAGCAGCACAGATCTGGCGGATCATCTGAATAGGGACCTGGGGCCCCATTCTCCGCCCTTATCGCCATAACTGTTGGTCATTTCTGAACTAAACCAGGCATGGGAAGGCATCTAAATGGTCACCTCTGTCACTGTCCCAACCCCAGACTTCCTGTCTCTCTCTCCACCACACATGATCACCGCTGTACCTGTCTGACACATAATTTCCCAGTGTCTCCTCACTGCCCAGTGCTCTTTGGTGGCTCCATAATCTCAAAATGTCATGACTTCCTGATCAGGGCTGGAAATCCTAATGGAAACAGTCCCCTAAAGAATCCTTTCCAAATCCCAAAGCAGAGACTCTGGCCCAGAGTCAGAACACCTTGCCCCATCCATTGCCAGGGAAAAGGCAGCCGAGTCTTAGGAAGACACACATTGAGTCAACCTCACCTGCCGGTGAGAGTGAGATGAATACCCAGCAGGCACTGCTTCTGTGTGGCCAGCAGGGGATAACAAAAGTGACCTTCCTGGATCTTCAGGTTCGGAGGCTGTTTGAAAGCACTTGAGAGCCCAGGATTTCCACGTTTTGAAAAGACCCATTCCCCAGTGGCCTTTTCACACTCAGCGTGCAGAGCATCATGACGGGTGGCGCGCACCACACCTCGCGGCGCCCCCCTCACGGTACCTCCATCATGGCATCCTCTTGCACCTCTGCCCCACCTGATTTTCTGTCAACAGGACACAAGCTAGCATGTTCCGGGAAGGAAAGCCTCAAGTGAGAGGACGTCTCCCTCAGATTGGCCACCAAGTCTGTGGGGGCATCTTCCTGATTCATGGGGAATACGGAAGGGAGGGGATGCCACTCCTGAGCAAGTGGTCCTGGGTTGTCAGAGGAAGCAAACTGAGCAGGTCAGTGAGCAGTGTTCCTCCTCTGCAGTCTCTGCCTTCAAGTTCCTGCCGTGCGCCCCTGGCATCTCCTCCTGACAACTGTAGGTTGATAGAAACCTTTGCCTCCCTGAGTTGCCCTTTTGGTCATGGTCTTTATCATAGCAGTAGGAACCAAATTAGGACAACTTCCAAGCACATTCGGATTGCATCCCCTGGCTATGACCCACCCCAATCCCTCCTCTGGAAGGCGCGAGGGCTGTTGGAACAGCTGCAGACTCGCCGTCATGACGTGACCTTAACCCTAAATGCCTGGGGAGGTGGGTAAAAACTGAGTGCGTGGTTCCAGTGAGCACAGCGTGGATGAAGACAATTATAAACTCTAGGCTCCTGAAGGAGAGCCCACAAACCAACCCGGCTTTCTCTCAGAACAATCCACGATTAACACTTCCCAGCACACGGATGGGGTAACACTGACCAACTACTAAGGACACCGAGCAAAGCCTAAGCCCTCGATTCCCTGCCCCTTCCCCCCCCCCCAAAAAAAAACTCCATCACCATCCAGGACCACCCTTGGAAGGTCCCAGCTCAACTCATCTTACACAAGTGATCACAGGTACCAGATTATAAGGAAAAAGCGGGAATAACATTTGCTTCACTGCTGGTGATTTCTGTTTTTATAAATGGCACCTTTCTTTATATTTAACAGAAACCTGGGACAGCAAATGAATTAATGGATCAATACAACAGAAATTTGTGAGACACAGCCAGGCATGGAGTGTAAATCCCAGCACTCAAGACGCAGAGGCAGGTGGATCTCTTGAGTTTGAGGTCAGCCTGCTCTACAGAGTGAGTTCCAGGACAGTCAAGATTGTGCAGGAAAAAACAAACAAACAAAAAAACACCCTGTCTCTTGAGAAAGAAAGAAAGAAAGAAAGAAAGAAAGAAAGGAAGGAAGGAAGGAAGGAAGGAAGGAAGGAAGGAAGGAAAGAAGGAAGGAAGGAAAGACATTTGCGAGACAGCCATTGTAGAACACAACTTTAATCTTAGCACATGAGAGGCAGAGACGGGGCCTCTGTGATTTCAAGACCAGCCTGCTCTACACAGTGAAATCCAGCCCATTCAGGATCATGTAGTAAGACCCTGTTTAAAAAAAATAGGGGTGCTGGAGAAATAGCTCAGTAGTTAAGAACACACACTGTTCTTGCAGGGCATCAGAAGTCAGGTCCCAGCACCCCTATCAGGCAGCTCACAACCACCTATAACTCCAGCCCCAAGGGACCTGATGCCTACACACATATACACATAAGTAAAAGTAAAATTAAAACTGAAAAAAAAAAGAAAAATCACATAATACCTGCCATTTCATGGTACCCCATTCCTACTGCAATCCCTTCCTTTCTTTTTCTATGACGGCGTGAAAGAAAACCATTTTAATTAGGGAGACTGTCTTACAGTCTCCCTAATGTACTGGGGGACATTGTCACAGTGAACGGGGAGACCCTTGGGACAGCACAGGACCCCGACATGGCTCTTTACGGACCGACTTCCCATCCTCTGCCATAGCCTGCATCAGGCAGACAGCTTTGAACTCGATGACAGGCCAACACAGCCAAGGTTTAGTCTAATGTTTCTAAGCCAAATCCTTCCTCTTGGCAGGTTTCGGCACCCCTGGGGAGGTGGTGGTGGGTGGCACCCATGTCTAAGCACCTCCTTTCCCTGGCCACCCTTCCTGAGATCTTAAAAAATGAGCAAACGTAAACCACAAGAAGACTTAACCACGCAACATACACCAGATATTATTCTTAGTGGCACCCTGGTTTAAGGCTCTCTAAGCAGGGGACCTTGGAACCTGGCACCCACGCCGGCTCTGACAGTGCCAAGTCTACCCCTCTAATCCCGCTCCAAGCTCGGCTCATCTTCTCCGTGCCTGCTCTTAGACAGCCCCTGGCATCCACCTCTTCGGTGAAGAATTTCCTGAGGAAGAGGGAACAAGCCTTGGCCCATCTCTCATCCACCCAGTCCTTCTGGAAACATCTCTACGCATGTTAACTGGTACCTACTCGTTTACCAGCAAAGCAAGGACACAAGCATGTGCAACCCGGGGGATGGGGTTCCTGGAGAAGCCTCGGGAGGCTGAAGTTTAACCCTGTAAGCACTCGTCCTAAGAACAGTTTGTCTTTACTGAGCCTCACGCTGACCCTAGGCTTTAACCCCCCCCCCAAGTGAGACCTGTGACTTCAAATGCAGAAACCGAGGCAGAGCTCCGGCAATGGGGAGGACGGCTTGCCTCTCAGCTCCATCAGCCCCTTTTGGCAACAAAGTTCTTGCGTCTTCTTCCATTTATTTCTGCCCCCTCCTGCCCGCCAGGCCCTCGGCTATCAGTGAGCCCCACCCCTGCAGAACTTTCTGTCCTATCTGCAAGTCGGCTGAGATAACCAGCTCAGCTAGAAATGAACGCGCAGGCCAGGCAGGGGCCTCCAGGCAAGGAATGTGGGGAGAAGCAACCCTACAGTTCAGCTGAAAGGTCACTTGAGAGGCCTCTGCTCCGTGCCAGGCAGCTTTTCGATCTGAATCTCCTGCAGTCGTCCAGGGGCTTGCTCCTCCAAGGATTCCTAAAAACTGCTTCCACGCGCAATCTCACAGACCCACTCAGGACCTCCGGGATGGCATATGGTTTTCACAAGATTCCCAGAGAAGGGCACCCGGATGCCTACACCCCTAAAAACGCTCAAAGCTGGGCTTCCCAGACAGGAAAGGCATGGAGAAGCACGTTATGCAAAATTCTTAAGGCTGTGTTTGCAGCATTTTCCTTCCGTCTACCTTTATTACCAGCCCCTGTTGGCACAGCCGTCCAGTTGCTCCGTGTGCTCCTGTTTGCACTCTTTCTAGATAAATGAAAAGGCAGCAGGAACCTGAAAGAGTGAACCGTGAGGCCTTGACAGTGGAAATGCTTCTAATGTCCTCTACACTTGGAGTCGTCGTATTTACTAGTGCATAGCTTGTATCTGTAAGCACAGGCCCTTCCTGGGGGTCTAGATCTAGCAGGAATGCTATCACCCACAAGCCAATTGGTACAGGCAAAAGACAGCATGGCATGCGTACCCACAACTAAGTCAAACCAGACTGTGAAGTACTGCGAAAAGGGCCAAGCTAAAAAGCCTGGCTCCACACTCTCACAGTGCCGTTAGCTAGGTAGAGGATCTGTCCGCCGCTGCTTCAGTTCCCAGGGCTTCTCAGAATAAATGCCAGCCCCTCAGCACATCTGGATGTGGCTGGAAAAAGGAAGCAGCCGTCTCTGGAAACCCCGAGGCTCTCACTAACTCCAAGGCTGTGCAGTGTGACGCAGTGAGACTCCCCTGCGGACACTCACTGCAGTACAGCAGAGGTCTGGAGAGCTTGACAAGACACTTGAAATGTGTAGAGAAGTATTGCTTTCCCTAACACTGCTTCCCTGCTTAAACCACCCAAGAGAGGCCTTCACTGGCTAGAGCCAATTCAAAGAGGCGTCAACAATTAGGCAGGAAACCACGGACAAATGAGGCACCGAATTTCTAAATATCTGATTGCATCAAGCTCTCAGACCAGTGAGGCACCCCTTCCTCCAAGAATCCGTGAGGGCTCCTGCCTAGCACCACCCAAGATGGCCCTTTCGGGAGAAAGCTAACCCAAAAAGAAGTATCGTCCAGCAAAAGCTTATTCAACAAAACCAAACATGATGCTAAAACTTCCAGGTCACAGCTGGCGAGATAGCTCAGGGGATAGAGGTGCTTGCTGCAAAGCTTGCTGACCTGAGTTCGAAGCCCGGAACGCACCCAGCAGAATGAGAGCCCCCAACTCCAAAAAGCTGTCTTCTGACCTCTATAGGGGCACCGCGTCTGCACTCCCTCCCCACACATTAAATAAATGTCAAAAATGTGTGTATACATTTTGAGGTAATTAGATATATGTCAGAATTGTTTTAATTTGTGTATTATCACTCCTCACAGAACAGTGCGTGCGCGCGCGCGCACACACACACACACACACACACACACACACCACACATGCATGAATGCATGCACATATAAAAAATCCAGGGACTTCCTTTCCAGAGGCTCACAGTGCTGGCAATACTTACAACTTCTCCACGCTTCTCTTAGGACATTGCAAATGAACTATCCTGCACCCCTACAGAATAGCCATTTTGAGAAGCAGTTTCTTTGTTTCAAGCTTCCAATGGACAAGGACGGATATTTGAACATTGTTTTAATAAACTGGAAGTCAGTTCTGTTAGTCGGTGGCCTTGTTGGAGACAAGTGATTCCACTGGTTAGGATTATTTTAAAATTGGGGTGAGCAGACAGGGTATTCATTTGCTAAGCCACAAGCAAAACTTTAAACCCTTAAGTAAAAGCCCCAGCCTTTGCAAGAACTACTTAATAGCGCGGCTGCCGCACGGCTAATGTTAGCGCTTTCAGGATTTTGGTGGATTTTCAAGCCATCAGACTCGACAGCCTCAAATTTATCTTTCTGTGCGCAACTCTTTCCAGTTCCTCCCACAGTGCTTAACTCTGAAAGCCAAGGTTATTAACCTTTCAGATGGGCTCGTCCCCCAAATGTCACTGGATGAAACGAACCACGGAATCAAAGCACTGAAATTAACAGCTACACAACCCGTTTCTAGGGTGTGCACACACACAGCGTGTACCACGGGTAGAGATGAAGAAGAGCCCAGCAAACTTTCCTATCAGTCTGCTTCTCAGTCATTGTGTCCCTGTGTGTACTTGGTCACAAGTAAATTACTTCTTACTGCGGTTTGGAGTCAAAGAAGTTTGAAGACTCGGCCCAGGGGCCAGCAGTGTGGGGAGACTGCCAGAACAGAGCAAGCGTCCCTGAGACCAGCCTTCTAGGACCTCACACCCATCACACACCTGCATCACAGGCAAAGGGACAGAGCCGGCGAGAGGATAGAGGGGACGGTGCTGGACACCGTCCCTGACTGAGGAACATCTCAGAGCCAACATACGCTGCAGGTAGGCAAAGCCCTACCTCAGAAAATGATGCGTTTAGAAAGCCGGCATGGCGCAGGGCCAGAATATCTTGTTAGAGACAGTGCTCAGAGGTGAGAGATCAGGGGCCAATCAGGCAGCGGTTCCCAACCACAGTGGGCAGTGACTAGTGACAATCAGGCCACGATTTGACCCTCACTGACCAGACTGAACCAATCTAACAAGGACTCAACATCCTGTAACATTGACTGGAATGCTAAATCCACCCATACCCTGTATGGTTGGCACCAAAGAACCAACCACAGTGCACATGGGTAGCAAAGAACAAAACTTACCTCATTCTCAGGAGCCAGGGAAGGATCACAACAGAAATTAAAAACAATTTATGACCCCTTCCACCTGCTGAAGCATTACTATTCGCCTCAAAGACACGCTTCCTTTAGATATATTTTGTTAATTAAATAAATATTCAGTAGGCATTTGTTGAACAATATTTTAGGATCTATAAGCAGTGAACAAAACTGTTTATTTACACTGCTGGATATAGCCTAGGGTCTCTCAAATGCTCGTGAACACATGTCTAAACTCTGAGATACATTCCCAGTCCCTAGAATCTAATTTTAGCCACCTTTTCTTTTTTTTTTTTTTCTGTGCAATAGAGCCAGTTTGTTTTTTTCACCATTAATGACTATTTCCCCTAAGAGTAAATATTCTTGGAAAGTACCACTTTTGGTGACTAAGTAATATTCTAACTTGAAGATATCATAATTTATCAGTAGACATGTTCAGGCGTGTGCTAGAGACAAGCTACAATATATCAGACCTAGACTAGGACCCTAAGGCAAAGAGGAAATGGAGCCTTACCAGACTTAGAGACCCACAGTTCTCCCTTCCATGGTGGCAGTAACACACGCAGGATGGCGCCCAGGTTTAATTTGTGAATCTACCTTTATAAGTCCGGCTCCCTCTTTGATCGAAGCGAACATTGTCTGCACAGAACAATACGTTTTCATTGTAATTTCCCTTCTTTTCAGGAAAGGAAATGTTTGCGCTTCAAAGGGTCCCTTTGAAGAGTGGCCCTTTGGTGCTGCTCGGGCCAGGCTGGAGTGACTGAGCTCAGCAGGGGACCCCGACTCTGGGCGGCTGCCCACTAGAGTAACTGTCAAGGCCAGCTCCTTCAAGGAGAGGGTCTGGGGCTGGAGAAGAACAAACAAACCATGGAAAATTACTAGGAGCTTTTGATCGTGACCTTCAGAGGGCTCTTCATGCAGCTGTGGGCTTACATCTGAGGGAAACTGAGGTACAAACAAATTTCAGACAATGGACAAAAAAAAAAAAAACCCTTCCAGAATCCTCATTCCAGGCCAAGACGCAGGGGGGAGCTCACTCCGTGACTGATGCGTGATAGAATGTGGGCAGCACGAAGCAACAGTGAAAAGATAGGAGCTTCGAGATGCATGATTGGAAACTGTCTGCAGTTCAGGCTTAAGTTTGAGAAGCAGTCACTAGCGGGGGCAAAACTTCAATTCAGAAAGTGCCTTTTATTTCCCACGGGTGGGACATCTAAAAGACCCAGGGGGTCACCCGAAAGAAAGTATAACTGCTGTGTGATCCGGCCAAGACAAAACCAGCAAAAGGCCAAGGCCATGGCTCTCAGCCAAGTGCCAAGCAGCGCCCTTAATCTCTACCAGGTCTAGAAGGCAAGGGTTTGGGAGAAGGAGAGAGGAGAGAGCTCGCAACATTGTAGGTCTCAAATGTGCTCCAGATATTTATTAGCGCTCTCCATCCTCCCCCACCCGGAGGATACACACATACGACACACGCACCATCAAAGGTGACTAAAGCAGCCCACACAGGTGGGCAGCCACCCAAGGGGTGGTTGAAGGCACAAAAGACAGCCTGCAGACTGGACCACACATGTGGCTTCTGCCTGGAGTGTGGAAGTGCTGGGAAACAGGGCTGGGTGGCCAGGTAAACTGGAGCTGAAAACCCCCGCAAGCATCTTTCTGACATGCCGGTCTCCTGGTACGAGTGCCAAGCCTTTGCGAGGGAACTGCTACCTGGTCCATCCTCTGCTTTACTGCAACACCCAAGTGTTTGAGGCTCTTACTTAGAGAAACATGTTTTAAAGGGGGGACTTAGAGGTACAAAAAGCCCATCCTGAGCACCCCAAAAGGTTTGTTAACAGCTCTCTGTGTGGGCATTGAGAGCCGAGTGTGGACTCTGGGCTAGATTATAACAGGTCTGTAGGAATGCCTTTCCAACTTAAGTATTTTCCCACCAGGCCGGGATGCGACTCCGTGGCAGAGCACTGGCCTAGCATGCATGAGGCCCAGCACACACAAGTAAACCCAAAACAAAGATAGCATACCAAGGCTACGCAAGAGACCAGCCTTGTTTCTGGGAAACACATTTTTGAAATACAAGGGATTTGTAAATTGAGGTGGGGGGGGGGGAGCGTATGGTGGAAAGAAGGCAGGGAAACTCAAACAGCTGATGGACCACAGTTAAGGGAGCCTAGGAGTCCCCGAACTCCTACAACATTGAATTTGAAGTGTTACTCTAAAAAAAAAGCTGGCAAAGAAAAATGGGGTAGGTATTCTTCTTGCTGTCCTGATCAATATCGCTTTTCCCAGAGGCCCCAAGAGCACCCAGGGATCCATCCAAGGCTCCCGTTTCTCTGGATTCCACTCATTCCAGGAAGAACGGGGGTGATTCTGCCACCTAGACACGCTGTGACCCCAAGAGTTGCTCTGAGGGGCTACAACAGAGGTTTGCTGCAGGCCCTGACGACCAGCTCCTGTTTCAGGCTTTCTGGAGGCCTCGAAGGAAGGGGACACTTCCTATGTCACGTGATAGAAAGCAGCAAAGGAAGGCCAGGAGAGTGAGCAGGGTCAGGATTAGAGCTGCCATTGGTCTCGTGAAGACTAGAGGCTCGCCTCTGTTCCCACGGGAGCCCCTGCAGAGGGGCGCTGTGCAATGTGGAGCAGAGCCCGTGTGCACTCCTGGGCCTGGGGCAGGTGTCCAGTCAGACACTGAGGGCCTGAATGACTGGAAGAATGGAGCCCAGCCTCTGCCACTCACGCCAGCTGCGGGTCCCTGCACCCTGCACAGCTGCCTCCGGAATCCAGGTCCAGCTGTGCCAGGAAGACTTGCAGTCCCAGGCTAGAGAGAAATAGGAGCATGTGAGGGCAGGCAGTGGTGGGGTGGCCCTCTGAGTACTAACTACTTCATGTACTTAAAAACAGAGTGGACAGCCAGGATAGTGTGCAGGACAGTCTCCGCATGCACCCAGAATGCCCGAAACATCCCAAGGCCAGAGACCCACAAGGCTAACACCCAGACACCTTCTGCACTTGGGGGTTACTCTGAAGCCAGATCACCTGGACTCAAAACTCCCTTCTGCCACTTATGGCCTCCTAGAGCGCCCAAGGGCAACCCGTCCCCACTTCTCTCGATCTGAGTCTCACAGACAGGAAGATAGTCTAAAGAGATATTTGTGCCTGTCAGACAATAGGCCCTAAAGAAGAAGGAATTTCTCCAGGAATCTCAAGCTGGGAGAAGGAAAAGGACCAGCCAGAGGGGACCTTGTCTC
This sequence comes from Alexandromys fortis, assembly GCF_014885135.2. Lineage (NCBI taxonomy): Eukaryota > Metazoa > Chordata > Mammalia > Rodentia > Cricetidae > Alexandromys > Alexandromys fortis. Next base: position 2,255,134 of record NW_026068010.1, read on the forward strand.
TGGAAAGAGATTCCACAGGGTTCTAATAGCTTGTCAGGCCACCTGACAGCATGAGACTGAAGCCCAGACAAGGATGGTCAGCCGTGGGCAAAACCACACTTTGCCCAGGACTGCTTAGGTGTGTATATCCTCGACCATCTATAGAAACTCTGAGTTCACCTCAGGATCCTGAGGATGAACTTGGGGGCCTCTCTGGATATCTTTGTCCCTCTTGCCAGGATGGCCGTGTTGAATTGCTGAATAAATGTTTCTGCTTTCTAGTTTTATTTGGGCTCTTTTTTTTTTAATTGATTTTTATTGAGCTCTACATTTTTCTCTGCTCCTCTCCCTGTTTCTCCCCTCCCCTTCAACTCTCTCCCAAGGTCCCCATGCTTCCAATTTACTCAGGAGATCTTGTCTTTTTCTATTTCCCATGTAGATTAGATCTATGTATGCCTCTGTTAGGGTCCTCGTTGCTGTCTAGGTTCTCTGGGATTGTGATTTGTGGGCTGGTTTTCTTTGCTTTATGTTTAAAAACCACTTATGAGTGAGTACATATGATAATTGTCTTTCTGGGTCTGAGTTACCTCACTCAAAATGATGTTTTCTAGCTCCATCCATTTGCCTTCAAAATTCAAGATATTTTTTTTTTGCTATGTAGTATTCCATTGTGCAAATGTACCACATTTTTCTTATCCATTCTTCGGTCAAGGGGCATTTAGGTTGTTTCCAGGTTCTGGCTACGACGAACAATGCTGTTATGAACATAGTTGAGCACATGTCCTTGTGGCACAATTGAGCATCCTTTGAATATATACCCAAAAGTGGTATTATACCGGGTCTTGAGGAAGGTTGTTTCCTAATTTTCAGAGAAATTGCCACACTGTATTTGGGCTCTTTTAATTGGCTTACTGAGGTGGCAGGATCTGGTTTGGGGTTGTGAACCCCACCCAATCCCCTCGCAACACGTTGGATAACAAGAACATAGGAGAACATAGGAGAATTCGAGAAAACACACATCAGACTTACCAGGCCATCCTAAGCGATTTGATCCTCAGTCGTGCTCAGCTATGAAGCCACTCTTGCCCCTCCAACTGAGAGATGCTAAGAGCTAGGCTGACAGTGCCTGGCCAACATAGAAAACATAGAGGTGGACACTTGCAGGCAACTTCGGCTGATCAGCTGAAGCTACTCAGAGAAGGATGACAGTCAACACGGAGAGGAATGAAAACATTCTCCTGCCTTCTGGTCTCACTGCTCGCCTGCCCCTGAACACTCACCTCAGCTTACCCCATTTGGGTACCTCAAGGGAAGAATAATGTCACGGCAAACAGAGGTAGCCCTCAGTTCTTGGCACTTCTCCCAAGGAAGACCTCCAAGGAAATTTGGGTAAATGTTGTCATTAGAGCAATGGTGATTATGACCAATAGCAGCCACTGTGTCCATCTAAGCCCCACCCCACACCCTCCCAACAGGAAATGCTAAGGAGCATCCCAGAGATCCTGGGACAAACCTAGCCCAAGAATGGATCCTGAGGCCTAAGAGAACCTGTAGCTTATACCCATGGTTGTACCTGGGTCCAGAATCAGCCTCAAGGAAAATCCTGGCAGTTGAAGCCAAAAGCACAAATCCAGGACCACATGGCATGGAGAACTTGTTAGCTGGTGTCTCTGAGGCCCAGATGCCTCCCAACATCCTTAATTTAGGTACAATCTCAAGAAAAGTGAATCAAACAGCTAGGCTTGATGCAAGCCAGACTCTGAGTTAAGATGACTTGGGCCATCACACTTAAATCACCACTCTCCTGAAAGAGGAGTCCAAAAAAGGCAGCTAAGAAGTCAGTGCTTCGTAGTCCTAGCTGCTCAGGAGACTAAAGCAGAGGACTGCATGAGCCCAGGAGTTCAGGGACCAGCCAGGATGTAGTGGCTTGAATGAGAATATTTCCAAAAGGCTCATGTATTTGAACACATGGTTCCCAGTTGGTGGCGCTATTTGGGGAGGTCTAGGAAGTATGGCCTTGCTGGGGGAAGTATATCACTGAGAGCTGGCTTTGAAGTTTCAAAGTCTCGTGCCTTTCCTAGGTCACCCCACTTAAGCTCACAGCAAAATCCGGGAGCCCTCAGCATCCCACTGCAGCCACCATGCTACTTGCTGCCTTGCTTTCCGGCCACTATGGACTCATCCCTCTGGAACCTGTGAGCCCATAGAGACCTTTCCTCCTATCGGCTGCCTTGTTCACTGTGTTTTGTCGTAGTGGCAGAAAAGTAGCTAATACACTGGGCAACTTACTGAGATCCTGTCTTAAAAAACAAACAAGTTACCTATAGCCAGTTACTTTTTCAAAATATTTATTTATTATATGTGCAATGGTCTGCCTGCATGTATGTCTGCAGGCCAGAAGAGGGCACCAGATCTCACTATAGATGGCTGTGAGCCACCATGTGGTTGTTGAGCACTAAACTCAGGAACTCTGGAAGAGCAGCTAGTGTTCTTATCCTCTGAGTCATCTCTAGCCTCAGCCAATTATTATGAATGAACTATGGAAAAGCATTTGTACACTTGGCTACAAGAAAGGACCTTAGAAGAGGCATCAGTCTGATATAAGCCCACTCTGGGATTCAGCCCTTTCTTAGGGAAAGGGTGGAGCATCTCCTTTGACCCCACAGTTTAGAAACCGGGTCTTTATCTAAGATCAGCTATAGCACAAAGAGGCTTTGTGGGACTGGAGAGAGTGTTCAGCAGTTAAGAGCACAACACTGGCCAGGCAGTGGTGGTGCACACCTTTAATCCCAGCCCTCGAGAGGCAGAGGCAGGCAGATCTCTGTGAGTTTGAGGCCAGCGTGGTGTACAAGAGCTAGTTCCAGGACAGGCTTTAAAGCTACAGAGAAACACTGTCTCGAAAAACGAAAGAAAAAAAAAAAGAGCACTACACTGGCTGCTCTTCCAGAGGTCCTAAGTTCAATTTCTATCAATCACGTGGTGGCTCATAACCATCTATAATGGGATCTGATGCCCTCTTCTGGTATGCAGGGGTATATGCAGACAGAGCACTCATACCAACAGATAGACAGAGAGAGAAAGAGAGAGAGAGAGAGAGAGAGAGAGAGAGAGAGAGAGAGAGAGAATTCTAAGTTCAGAGGGTTCCCACAGGGCAATCGCAACACCACACTAACACCTGGAGGAGTGAGTGTGCCAAAGGAGCTGATGCACAGCAGACAAAACTACAAGAGACCCCATCTTTGGGGTGGATTGTCCCCAGAGGCTCCATCAGTACAAACCTATCCCTTAGTAGTGAGGGTACCCAAAGTTATTTGGAGAGATGGTTCAGTGGTTAAGAACACTTGCTGCTCTGATGGAGGACCAGAGTTTGGTTCCCAGCACCCACATGGAGGCTCACAGGCACCTGTAACTCCAGTTCCAAGGGATCAGACATTCTCTTCTGGCCTCTGAGGACAATGAACACGCATGGTGTGCATACAGAGAAGCAGGTACACATATATACATATAAATTTAAAAAAGTAAACATGCATACCTTGAATGCTAGCACCCAGGAGGCAGAGGCAAGTGAATCTCTGTGAATCCCAGGGAAGCCTGGCCTAGATAGTGAGTTCCTGGCTGGCTGAGAGCAAAACAGTAAAACCTCATCTCTAAATAACCAAGGACTTTTTAAAAGGTTATTTGCAGTGACAGGTATGGTAGTGTATATCTATAATCCCAGTATTCTAGAGGCTGAGCCAGCAGGACCTCCTGTTTGAGGCCACCTTGCTCTTTATACAGCAAGAGTTTGAAGGACTAAATCAGACAAAATAAAATAGCCAATTTATTCTGTGATTTTTCCAAAGTCCTAATTTCCAGGGCCAGAGAGATGGCTCAGCATTTACAAGAGCTTGTTGCTCTTCTAGAGGAGCCAGGTTCATAGCCAGCACCCACCTCAGACATCTGACAATAGTCTAACTCCAGCTCCAAGGAGTCCAACACTCTCTCTGACTTCTATGGGCACCCACAAACACGTGACATAAATTCACATGGACACACACTATGTAAATGTCCATCTTCCACCCAGCACACTACCTGTCCCATCATCTTGCTCTCTCCTCACCCAGAAGCACTAGACAATCTCCTGCTAAAATATATCCAGGCAGTAGGCCAGGGATGCAACTCAGTAACAGAGTAGCTAGCATATGTTAAGGATGTTAGAGGCCAGGTAGTGATCCCAAGCACATATACCACCATCCCATACCTCCCCAGCCTGAAAAGACCAATTACGGAAAAAACAAAACAAAACAAAAAGCACTAGGGCACTGGTTCTCAACCTATAGGTTTCGACCCCTCGGGTCAAAGAACCCTGTCACATGTCAAATATCCTGTATATCAGACATTTACATTTAGGATTTATGAATCGTTATGACAGCAAAATGACAGTTATGAAATAGCAACAAAAATAATGTCAAGGTTGAGGGTCAGCACATGGGGAACTGCATTAAAGGGTTGCAGCGTTGGGAAGGTGGAGAGCCACTGAACTAAGGGCCTACAGGTTCTGCCTCGAGTGATGACTAAGAACTAGATGAAAGGATGAGACACAGGTGATGCCTGTGAGGGACGTGGCACAGAAGTCTAGCTTTCCCCAGGGCTACCGGACAAGTCCCTAACAAGGACTTCCCCTTACACCTCTCCCGAGTACTAATAAACACCTCTAACTCCATGGCCAGCAAGGAGGAAGGCTTCCGTTCACCTTACAGGAACCTGTTTTAATTGGGCTTAGTAAAAAGAAAAGAGACTTAAACACCAATCAATGCACTAATAACATCAAAAATGTCATCTGGGGCCCACACAATAACCCGGCTTTCAATGTGTCTGCTATGCAAGCCTGCAACCCGCGTTCGATCCCCAAAACCCACATAAAGGTACAAGAGAACGGGCCTCTACATGTGCACAGTGGCAGGCACGCACCCCTACATATCACAGACACACACGAGACTAATACACGAAAATGATAGAAAACTTTTCAGTAATGTCTGAGCTGGAGGGTGTATCTCAGTTGGTAAAGTGTTTGCCTAGGATGCAGGAGACCCTGGGTTGGATCCCGGGTGCAGGGCTGTAACCCCAGTATTTGGGAGACAGAGGGAGGCAAGAGGAACAGAAGCTCAAGGTCATCTTTTGCTAAGTAGCAAGTTTGAGGCCAGTCTGACCAACATGAAGGGTATGGGGGTGGGGTACAGGACAAGGTGGGGGTGGGGGGACGGATCTACCAAATATGATGACCTTGTATCTTAGAAGAGAAATCCCTAACGGAACAATGTGGTCTTCACACCTTAAATACATACATACATACATATATACATAAGGCCCGGTAATTATAGGCCAAGCCCTGTGGCTGTGAGACTCAGCCCCAGTCTTTGAGGTATCTCTGTTCTCTTCTCAACTCTTTGTTTGTTTATTCAAGCCCTCTTCTATACCTTCTAAATTTCACCCTTAGATAAAACATGATCTCAAAACGCTAAGCTTTTCAAAGCTGTTTCCATCCAAGGGTTGGCTTTCCCCCTAAATTTCTATTTGGGTCACATGACTTAAACCCTTTTGTTTTAGTGACAGAAGGGCGTGCTCATATAAAAATAATGATTTCCATTGAGACCAACTAAAAATACCAGGGTGGTTTCCTATTATCTCAACCACACGTGAAGAGCAAGAAATGATAAGAAAATCCCAAGTAAATTACAAAGTGAACCCATCACAGCAAGGATATTCAGCCAGAGATAATATTCGGGGTTCTAGAGAAACTTTATTCGCCTTTAGGAAAAATACACCTATGTTTGAAATCCCAGCCTTGTCCTCCAGCACGTGAGAGTATAACCGTGGGTGCTGGGAAATGTAGTTTTTTGGTTTGTTTTGTTTTCCTTACGGCACATGTCTGGCTATCCCAGCACATGTCTGGCTATCTCAACACGCCAGGACGTGGACTGGAGCGAGCGACACTGGCACCAGGTTGCTCTGCGGACACGCGTGGCGGGTGACCTGTCCGTGCCCAGGAAGTCTTCCCCTACGCAGAAAGGAACACGCTGAGCACAGGTTGTCTATGGAGCCGGAAGAACTTCCTCCCACTCCACACCATCTGGAAGAACAGTCTGTGCAGGCCGAATCAGGTCACAAGGAAAATCCACCCGAGAAGGAGTCACTCCAAAGCGACCTCTGAGGACTACGGAAGCGACCTGGAGAGCGGGAATCTCAGGTCTCCGGTTACAGGGGACCTGTCTGGGGGACCTGATGGAGTCCACCCTGCGCGCGGCGCGGCTGACGACACTGCCCCGGACCGCGTGGCGGGGCGGGGTGCCGCGTACCGCGCCATGTAAGGGAAGATCTCCCAGGCAGCGGCGGCTCCGGATGTCACCCGGGGCGGCCAGCGTGGACGAGTCCCCGCGCCCACGTGGAGCTTTCGCACGATCACGCGTGGCAGGACTACCTGGGTCACTCTTCCCACTCCCTCCCACTGTTGCATCATACACCACGCCGCGCCTGTGAAGGACCAAGATGGACTCAGAGGAGGCGACCGGAATACGGGTGCCCGCCCCACGCAGCATCCCCGGAGATGGGGAGGTTAAGAAGAACCCTCGCCCTGTCTGAACGGCCACGCGAGGCCCTGGGTTCCCACGCACAGAGAGAGGTGACACAGGCTTTTAGAGCTCCCTGGACATTCACCGGGATCGCGTACTCACCGAGGAGGCGACGGGATGCTGAGCTGGGTAGGAACCAGGGGTAAAGAACCGCTCACACCTGCTGGCGGAGTGGATGGCGCGCGCGGGAGGGATCCGTGCCGGTTTCATCAGCCGCGCGCCGCCCTCCGCGGGCCCCGCGGCCACGGCCAGTGATGCGCGTCATCTTCCCGAGCACCAATGACTGTGTTGCGCGGCCGCGCCCCTGTGGGCGGGGACACCCGAGACCGGGCTTCCCCGGCGCTCGCCCTTGGTCCCCAGCGGCTACAACGGTGGTTAGGTCAGAGCTGGTGGGTGACACAGGCTGAGCCGTGCCGCCCCCCCCCCCCCGGGGAGCCACTGGTAACTTGGTAAGTTAACCTTACCAAGGCTCCTGCTTCAAACGATGTGAGACATGAGACATACTTTAAAGACTTGGTTGTAAATCTTCATTTGTCGTTGGACTTCTTTACGGCAGTGTCCTAGCTAACGCCTTAGCCTCGCCCCTGTCAGGGAGGGCGCCAAAGCCCGCTAGCCTCCCTTTGATACAGTACTTCCTCCCTAGGCTAATGGGTCAATGGAGCCAGCTCACTCCGGAGGGACTCACCCCAAGTTTATTACTCCAATCCAGTCTTCATCTCTGGGATTCTTTCTGATCTCTGCTCCAAAAGCAAGACTACTCTTCCAGTTCAATTCTCAGTACCCATATGGTGGCTCACAACTGTCTGTAACTCATGCATGCGGAACACTGACATAGGCAGAAAAAATTCCAATACAAAAAAATTAAGGTTTTTTTTAAAAAAAAAAAAAGGGGGGGCTACATCTATAAAGGCCCAATAATCACGGGACATGGGAGAAGTAAAGAGATATTAACACCTTCATGGCCCCACAGTCTTCGTAGAAAAAAAAGATGGATATGTATGTGTTCTTAAGTGTCCTTTATCAGTAATGGGGGTCATCGTCAGTCACAGATGTGATATTCCTGTGGAATTAACTGACGATTTACTAATGTCTACTGCCCAGCAGAAAACTTTAATGAGCACGTCGAAGGAGGTCGATAGTGTAAAAGCATTTTGAACAGTGTTTGGGATTATAATAAGGCACCAAGCATGCGTTGTGTTTTAAAAAATATTTATTTATTATGCATACAATATTCTGTCTGTGTGTATGTCTGCACGCCAGAAGAGGGCACCAGACCTCATTACAGATGGTTGTGAGCCACCATGTGGTTGCTGAGAATTGAACTCAGGACCTTTGGAAGAGCAGGCAATGCTCTTAACCACTGAGCCATCTCTCCAGCCCACATGTGCTGTTTTAGAACAGCCAAATGAAGTGTCAATCATGCAAGTGATGATATACCTGCCAATCTTGTAAGTAGGTCTCCTGACTCTTTGGAAAGGAACCTTTACCAGCTGACCTCTCTGTGAAGGGTGTCCCATCCTCAGAGGGAAAGCCTCTCACCTATCAGAGCCCGCCAGCTTTGCCTTCAACATCGGATGACTCTGAATTTGACCACTTCATCTACTGGTTGTCCTCCACAAATTATTTCATTACTACTTATAAAAATTTATGTCCTCTTAAAAAATTATTATCAGTCCTTGTTTAGTACTAAGTTAGTGCACTAGACTTCCACAGAGCAAGGTGAAAATCAAAATGGAGTCACTCGCGATAAAAACCCCACATCACCAAACTGAACTAAACTGACTTTTCAAGGAATTAGGGATAGCCAGTTTAGCCTGTCAGAATAGAGAGTTCCCTCTGCTTAAACCCATTAGCAAAAAGAGCAAGCTGAAGCACCGATAACCAGTTACTTTCCTGGTGCTCCTTCTCCCACCTCTAGTATGCAGGCAAATTGAATTCTGCGGGCTTTAATTCCTTTTTGTCTGTAAAGCCAGCTTTGCCAGGCAACCCTGGAGGTTAGAAGACAGCTTCAGGCCCCCTGGAACTAGAGTTATAGGCAATCGTGGGCTTCTTTGCAGGTACTGGGAAGAGAGCCCAGGAGGAGCAGCTACTGCTGCTCTTAGCAAATGAGCTATCTCTCCAGCCCCTGATCTTTTTTTTCTTTTCTTTTTCTTTTTTGTTTTGTTTTGGGGCTTGAAAACTTTACAAATATTCCACATAAAAACCAACCTAGATTCCATCCACGTAGGAGATTTTTAGCACAGGGCTCAGTTCAATGATTCCATTAGGCAGATGACCTTCAGACCAACACGAGGAAGCCCTCGATGACAGGACCCGCGATGGTGTGTGTGGTGGTTTGAATGAAAATGCCCTTGCCCCCGTTGGCACTATTAGGAGGAGTGGCCTTGTTGAAGGAAGTGTGTCACTTAGGGTGGGCTTTGGGGCTTCAGAAGCTCAAGCCAGGCAGAGTGGTTCACTCTCTCTTCTTGCTGCCTGCTGATCCCGATGCAGAACTCTTGGCTCCTTCTCAAGCACCATGTCTGACTGAGCACGTCCATGTTTCCCACCATGATGATAATGGACTGACCCTCTGAACTGTAAGCCTCCGCCAATGGAATATTTCCTTATATGAGTTGCCGTGGTCATGGAGTCTCTTCACAGCAACAGGAAAGTGATTAATACAAAGGGACTTCAGGGCAGAAAAAGACAAAGGATCAGTTTGAAGCAGGTAAACTCAACTGTGGTCCAGGTCACCCAGGAGATGCTGTTTTTCCACCAAATCCCTCTAGTGACTTTTGAAAGGGCTGCCAGCATGTCTGAGCTACGGTAAAGGATGGTTTCTCTCCACAATAGCCATGTGACATCTCTCAAGAGGAAGGGATCTGCTCACAATCCATAGAAGAAAACACAGATATGCAGAAATGATGAGAGCTGCTCAGAGAGGTTTATGTGAGAGTGTGTGTGTTTAAATTGTCACAGCAAAAGGAAAAATGCCATAGCGTGTAAAAACAGTGGTTAAAAGCAGCCTGAAGCATTCCTAAGATTCAATACTATGTGGCCATAGAAAATAAAGCTCCCAAAGGTTTCTTAACTATATGGAAGCGCTCAGACTATAAAACAACACAATGTTTTATCTGCACTGTAATTCCAACTTTCTATACGAAGTCAGTATGTTCTAAGAAAGGTGTCCTTTGGCTGTCTTTGTACAAGACATCACAGAGTGAACCCACTAACACAGCCTCACCAGGTAATATAGCCATGAGGAACAGTATTATATATGTAGTCCAAGTATCCTTGTGCCACACATGACTGTGTGTGGACATGTTCATGCATATACCCACATATACATGTTTATATGTACATAAATACTGGGTATAACCAAGATGAAAACACTTCAAATATGCTACTTATAGAGAGAGTCTTAATGTCTTAATTCTTTTTTTTTTTTTTTTGAGACAGGGTTTCTTTGTAGCTTTGGAGCCTGTCCTGGATCTAGCTCTTGTAGACCAGGCTGGTCTAGAAGTTACAGAGATCCGCCTGCCTCTGCCTCCCGAGTGCTGGGATTAAAGGCGTGCACCATCACCACCTGGTGAGAGTATTAATTCTTTTTCATAGATTTTTTTTAAGATTTATTTATTTTTCTGTAGGAGTGAGTGCCTGTGTTTATGTATGTACCCCACATGCATGCAGTACTGGTGGGGTCCAGAAGAGGGCGATGGATCCCCTGGATTTAGGTGCTGGGAACTGAGCCCAGTTCCTCTATAGAAGCAGTCTGAGCTTCTCCAAGTCATTTCTCTAATCCTGAGTTCTAATTATTTTGTGTGCCTACTCTCAACTCTTTACACTGGAAATTTACAATAAACTCAATAAACCTTCTTGAAAATCAGAGTTGTACCAAAATATTAGGTTTTATGTCAACTTCTTCCTTGCCCCTCAAATCCATATCACCCCAGAACCTTCAGACCTTCAATTACTTTTAGTAGGGTGGTGGTGGTGTACGACAATTAGCCCACTGCATACCATATGTCTCAGAATATTCACATGTGATTCTTAATATTTTTAGGAGCGTGGGGTTGACACAGGTTCTTAGTGTGTTGCTTTGACTGTCCTAGAACTCACTCTGTAGACCAGGCTGGCCTGAAACTCATAGAGATCCTCCTGCCTCAGAGTGCTGGGATTAAAGGCCTGGGGCACAGCTCCAGGCTATCTGTCTCCTCAATTCAAGTGTCAACGTCCAGCATTCTTGTTTTGAAGAGAGCAGGAATGTGTTCTAAGCCATCATCTAATTCCTGATGTCTCTTCAGTTTGTCAGGAAAGAGGGTCAAACCTGGGGTCCAGTACTGAGGCTTCTTATGACTATGAGCACCAGCTAACCAGAGCCCCGAGCTCTGAGAAGATGGTGACTCCCTCTGACATGCCTGTCAGTAATCCATCGCAAGCACACTGAAGTCAGCACAAGGAGGGAGCTCCTTCTGCCTTCTTCCACAAGCTTCCCTGGTTCTCCTCTATGCACTTTTTGTTATGTTTTGTTTGTTTGTTTGTTTGTTTGTTTCTCTTTAACAGCATATTTTTCAAACAGCGTCCTAGGCAACAAGGGTTGGTTTGCAAGATCAGTCGGTATCTAGCTTTGATTACCGGTAATTTATTACCTGAACCCTGGCCCAAGTCATCACTGAAGAAGAGTCCCGGCTCCCCCTCTCAGCTTAGCCCTGTTCTGATAGGAAGGTCATTTCCCAGTGACTGGAAGACTTTCATGTCCAATACATGTTCCTAAACACAGGGATGCTATATGTCTACTGACATTTAAACCTCAGCCTGGTGACACAAACCTTTCATCCCAGCAGTTGGGAGGTGGGGGACTGGAGGCTCTTAGTGAGTTTGGGACTAGTCAGGACTACACAGTGAGACCCTGTCACAAGGGGGAGAAAAACGAAAAACAGGAAACAAACATGTTGTGGAATATTCCTTTACACTGTGTGATGTGTCACTGCGTTTGGTTTAATAAAAAGCTAAATGACCAATAACTAGGCAGGAGGTTTAGCAGGGACCTCTAGACAAAGAGTGGCCAGGGAGACAGAGAGGAAACAGGACAGGTAGTACAGGATGAAGGTAAGCAAACCATGTAAAAGAACATAGAGGAAAAGATATGGGTTAATTTAAAGTATAAGAACTAGTTAGGAACAAGCCTAACCTAAGGCTGAGTTTTCATCATTAACAATAAGTCTCTGCATCTTTCTTTTTTTGTGAGCTGGTGACCCAAAGAAAAATCTGTCTGCACAAACAAGTCACTCACTGGAGGGCTGGCTCCCCCGCTAAGAGCAAGCAGTTGCAAGAAGACCCCAGTTCATTCTCAGCATCCGTGTGAGGTGGCTCCCTAACTGCCTGGAACTCCAGCTCCAATGAGCCTAACACCCATGTGCACACACTCACACACAGACACATAAGCACATATGCAAAATTTAAAATGGAGGGGGGAAATCCTTAAGCAACATAGGAACACGTTCTAAAATATTTAGTGAAATAAAGACAGCCATTATGAAAAGCCCTAAGAAATCTTACTGGTGTCTGTAAGAGAGATTTGGAAATGAAGGAAAGTGGAGGCAGGGAGGGGGCATCCCTCCCTTGTGAGAGAGCAGAAGGCAGCTGTCTTGGAGTCAATGAGAGAAGACCCCAAAGAAAGCAGCCCCCCAGACCCTTCGGCCTTGAACTCTCGGACTCTAGAACTCTGAGGTCATCATCGGTGATGTCAGTATGTTCACTCCCAGTCTGTGGGGTTTGTCATGATAGCCCAAGGAAGCTAACATGGTGGAAGTCATATTTAAGAGGAGGGTGGACAGTCAAAGCCAAAGTAGACATGAGCAGCACCTCTTGGGGCTTAACACGGCTTCATAGTCTGGCCGAGCCCATGCCACCAAAGTCATAGGTCACAGAGACAGTCAAGCCCCCATACTGAACACCACTCTATCCTATCTAACACCTTTTCCTTTCCTTTCTTTTATTATCTGTTGGTTTTTTTTTTTTTTATTCAGGGTCTCACTATGTAGCCTTGGCCATCCTGGAACTCACTCTGTAAACCAGGCTGGCCTCGAACTCACAGAGATCCTCCTTTCTCTGCCTCTCAAGTGCTGGGATTAAAAACCTGCACTGCCACCCCCTGGCTCCATTCATTTTTGTTTTAAATCAATTTGTGCCTTTGGGGTATTTCCTATAGTTGTTGTTCCCCTTCTCGGCCCACATATCCAAAAGGAAAGATGGGGGAGCTACGGAGAAGCTCCCCACCACCCCTGGCCTGGATCATTTCTCACTGGGTAGATGTGCTGCCAAGCCAAGCCAAGCACCGCTCGGCTCTGTACAGACAGGAGCACAATGCTATCAGCCCAGAGTCTGCTGCCTCCTGTGCACTGCGGAGTGGGGGGAATGGAACGTTTGGCATCGAGCAGGCATGGGTGTGAAACTGGACGTCAGTACTAATCAAATGGCAGACCTCGGTCAAGTTACTTAAGCCATAAAGGAAGACAACAGTTTTCCCATTTGACCCTACTGACGATAGTGTGTACGAAGCCAGGTCAACAGCATGAGCTCTGATCCACCCTCTGCGGTATCTGTCTGTCCTCTCCACTTGCTAGAAGGCAGGGGATCAGGACCCGGGCCTCTGTCCCCACTGACAAACACCTGCCTCATGAGCCAGGGAAGGTGCAGTGGCCCTTACTAGGCTTCGATCTGGCACCTGGGGGTGACTTACCCACTCAGATCCCTTTGCGGGGACTCTTAATTTCTGAGGGCAGTTGGCTTGACAGAAGCCGTTCCCTTCTTTGGCTTCCTAGAAAGTGTACCAGCCACAACGCTGCATGAAGACAGACAAAGCATTAAGGATTTTAACTCTCAAGCTAAGAGAGAGTTCAGGGGTAAGGAGGAAGCCTCATGATCTGAGTTTGATCGCTACTGCTCGTTTCTCACAGTGGAAGAAAGGAACCCACTCCCCAAAGTCATTCTCTGACCTCCACATTTGTGCCCTCACACACATGCTTATCATGCATACACGCGCGTGCGCGCACACACAAGTACATACACACCATGACAAAAAAATTCTATTTAAGTCCGCTTACACTGTAGTGCAAAATAAAATAAATATTTCAATTCTTTTTAAAACTCTAGAGATGTCTACTTGGTGAAACAAATCAATCTCTCCCCCCTCTTCTCTTTCTGGAAGACTTTTACTAAACACCTCAGGCTAACTCCAAACTCAGCCTTGTACCATCTCTTCCTCCCAGGTCTGGGATTAGGGGTGTGTGCGGACCACACCTGGTTCACCTCCATAACCTTTAGGCAAAAATGCTGCAGGTTTCTACACAGTTTGTGCCCAATACTAAACAACCCATTCCTGCATTAATGCTGGTCCCTGCCTTTGTACCTTACATCAAACGCCCCTGCTGCAAGTGTAGACAAGCAGGACACAGTGCCGTGGCGTGGCTAAGAGCATAGATGGCAAAGCCAGGCCCAGAGTACAGCTTGCAGGAAGTAACCAGCTCCTCTCAGCCTTAGCTGCCTCATCTAAAATATGCATGCGACAACTAATTATGAGCTGCTGGCAGGACGGAAGTAAAGGTTGCTGGCGCCCATGCATTGCCTGGTCAGAATAATAATAAGCCTATAAAAGTTACCATTTATTATTATCGCTGTCATAAAAAAAAAACTTTCTCCTAACGTATACTTTGCTGATACAAGGAAATACCAGTTAACTGCCAGTAATTCTTTTATCCTTTAGCGGCCAGTGTGCAGTGTGGGAACAGCTATGGGGTGGTAGCCTTTGTAGCTAGCGTTTCACTGAACACAGAAAGCTAGTCCCATCCCAATGAGCAAACCACCACAACCACCTACAAATGGCCGCTTAGAACTCGGAGCATGGCCACTGTATCCATTGGGTCTCTAGAGTAACAGAACTTGCAGAACAGTGCTCGCTTCAGCAGCACATATACTAAAACAGAACTTGCAGAATGAATCCTTCTATACATATATAGAAAGAAGACTTATGATGATGGCTTACAAGTTGCAGCCCAGCTAATCCAGTATTGGCTGGCTATGAATGGAGAGTTCAAGAATCCTGTAGTTGCTCATTCCATGAGAATAGATGTCTCAGCAGGTCTTCAGTAGACACTGGAATCCTGAAGAAGTAGGTCCCAATGCCAGTGAAGAGATGGAACTGATGGCAAAGCAAGGGGCAAGCAAGCGAAGACCAAAAGCTTCCTTCTTCCATGCCCTTATAGAGACTTCCAACAGAAGGCATGGCTCAAATTAGATCTGAATCAAAGATGTGGATTAAAGGTGTGTCTTCCTACCTCAGAGATCCGGATTAGGAGTGGCTCTCCCTGCAAAAATTAAGCAAAAACTTCTCACAGGCATGTCCTCCATTTTTGAGTTTTAGTTCCAGATGTTGACAAGTTGACAACCAAGAATAGACATCACCCTACCCAGGTTCTATGATCTATCCAACTAGTTCTTGTCCTGGGCAGTGTTGCCTGTGTGCAGCAAAGGAGCTAATGCCTGTCACTCAGCGTTATACTCTGCTGCATTGGGCTCTCACCACTCCAGACACTTGTCATATTTTCTCCTCTTTTTGTCTCATCTTCTCCCTCAAGGGAACAAGACGAAGGGACTCGACGTGAGCTACAGAGCTAGCTCTCAAATGACCCCTCCTTCCCCACCAACACTGGCCTTGACCCAGACTTGAAGACTTGAACCCTCCAAGTGTGCTGAGTTCCTTCTCAGAAAATGCCCTTGTCTTTAGTGCCACCACACCCTAGGTGAGGTCAGTTGAACACTCTCTAAATGCTCCTGCCAGGCAAGGCAACTCATGGACACACAAGCGGGAATCACCACTGTACAGGTTTCAAGCGGATTATTTTATTCTTGACTCCATTTCCTGGATGAGTTTTCTCTGGACGCAGTTATCAGTTAGTTGTTCAGAACAGCTTGTTGACCCTGAGGGTCTACCCAGCTGACTGGGCAGAAATCACATTTTTATTGCCTCACAGCTATCTGAACAAACAACACAAGGATGGCACCGGCCTAATGACCCATCTAGGCTCACACAGTCCTGTCCTCACGCTGGAAGACGGAAACTGCTATTGTGGATCCCTGTTGGACTGTGAGCCGTTAGAAGCCTGGGACAGAGCTGCAGCCAGAGCCACAGTCCTGAGTCCTGGCCTTCCTTTGGCCTTGACCTTAGCCTCTGGCCAGCTCCTAAGACCTTGGCAATGTGGGAAAAGTGCATGTCCCAAGCTTATTTTGCACAGTGGACGGAAGTAGACTGAACTTGTGTTGGGTGTCTTCTTGGGTTTTTATGAGGACCCCGATAGTCTCTGCTCAGACACTCAAAGCTTTCCTTTTGGTGGCTGCATCATCTTCAGGCAAAACACAAGCTCCTTTCCTGTAAGAGAGGCCAGACTTTCTGACTGAGGTTCCTTGAGGCCACTTGTGAGCTGGTTGCAGGCCTGGCTATGTGTGGTTCTCAGATTCAGCTGTGTCTATGTGAGGAGAAAGTCCCAAAGTGCCAAGAACCAAAGGAAGAGGTCCTGGAACCAAAGAGGAAGTTCTGGGTAGAATTATTTTGCCACAACAAAGACCAAACATGCAAATTGGTATTTGTGGTTTGTTCTTCCTTTGGGAAGTGTCAGTCTGACTTTCTCTATTCCACTGAGGACAGGGGCGATGGTTCAGTAAGGTGCCTGCCAGGCGAGCTTGTGATCTGAATTCAGATCCTCATAATCCACATTAAAAACCAAAACCTGATTAATTCACTGAGAGACCCTGTCTCAACAGGATAATGTGAGGAGGGCCTGAGATACGGCCCAGTGGGTAAGGGCAGTTGTTGGCAAGCTTGACTACCCGGGGTCAGTCCCCAGCATTCACATGGCAGAAGGACAGAAGGACTCCCACAGGTTTCCCTCTGAATTCCACATGTGCACTATGGCAGGCACACATGCATATACACATACGCACACACCAAATAAATTTGATTTTCAAAACTTGTTTACTACACTAAAGGCAGAGAGCTATCAAGGAAAACCTCTAACACTGACCCCTGGCCTCCATGTAGACATGTAGATATATACATGTGCATATGACCCCCACACATGCACACAACCATGTTGACAAGTGTGTATACTGCCTGTCATAACATCCCCATGTACCTACTGTATGCAAGGGGCACAGAAAAGAAACTGCCATCATCATGACTGTTCAGTGGTACAGCGAAGAAGGGAAGCTTTTATTGTAGGAATAAAAAGAAGAGCAAGTATATCCAGAGGCATCTGGAAGAGTCCAGAGCAGAGAGAAAAAGAAAGCAGGCTGGGCATGACTGGGACTATCTGCAAGAGAAGAGAGACTAGCAAAAGAAGAGAGAATTGTGAATAGCAAGAGAAAGAAAATAGTGAGGAGAGGGAGCAAGGGGAAACGGGTTTCTGGGAGGAGGGAGGCCTGGAGAGGCCAATGTGGACTTTGGAATGTGTAATTAGTGCCTGTGTGTGGGATGGAGGGGGCCTGGGGGTCCGTGTGGGCTTTAATATGCAGCCACAGGTATATGTCACGGGAGCCATCTGTCCCTCCTGCCAGAAGGAAGGGAAATGACTCCTTTTGGCAGATAAGAACCAGTTTTACCAGTTCCTGAGGAATGCTGGCTTTTGAGCTCATTTCTGAATGTTTGGGCTGCCTAAGACCTAACGTATACAAGCAACTATTAGAAGAAGAGGAAGAGGAAGAACAAGAAGAAGAGAAGGAGAAGAAGAAGAAGAAGAAGAAGAAGAAGAAGAAGAAGAAGAAGAAGAAGAAGAAGAAGAAGAAGAAGAAGAAGAAGAAGAAGAAGAAGAAGAAATCTCTTAGGTTTCCTTTTTAAAGTTTATAAATGAAACAGCAAGGATTGGGTGCTGTTACCAGGGCAATTAACTACAAGCAGAATTTTTAAAAGTTGAGGGATAGAGAGAGGGTCAGAGACCTTGGCTTAGGTTATTATGACTGAAAGCATGTTTGTGGTGTTGCCTGAAAGTCTGCACCAAAAAATTTCTTCCCATATTTGAGATCCATTGCCACAAAAACAGCAATCGGCTGGCTGTTAACTGTGGCAGCTTCTCAACACCAGCATGGTCTTGTTCTCCCGTGGAGAGCCTGTAGACTCTTGTCCTTCCTCTCCGCTGACCTGCAGGCTCCCTTAATGAAACTCACAGATGTCATCACTACCCCTTATCTGTACATCTTGCCTCCATCTTGCGCATGCCTGGTACACGCTTACTGCCAATGATCTCTCGGGCAGCCACCCAGGAGCCTCACTTGGTGCCAGCACCTCCTTTACTAACACAAGTGTCTTAAACAAAGTAAGGGAAGGACAGAGGTCATTTGGCAACCTTGTTCATCTCTCCTGGGTGTGAAACTACTGGCTGTAATCTCAGCACTATTCCTGTAATTTCAGCGCTGAGAGAGCCATGCGGGCAGAATGTGAGCTCATAGCAAGCCTGGCTGACACGAGGAGATCTTGTTCCCAACTAAAAGTTTTAAACGGGGCTGAGGACATAGCTTGGCAGGTTAACGGTTGCCCAGGATGTGTAAGATCCTAGGTTCAATTCAATCGCCATTCTTCTGAAGATTGTGTGTGTGTGTGTGTGTGTCTACACAGAAGAACACCATCAGATAAGAGCTGTGAGTGGCAGCAAGGGAGCATGCCCCTGGCAGGAATCAGCTACCTTTGGAACAGCTGCAGTGGAGTATCCTACAGGGTTGACGCTGCTAATACTGCCTTCTATTGTGTATGGTACACACTTGAAAATAGGATCAACACTGTGCCTACCAGCTGGAAAAGACATGCAGCTGTCCAATACTGGCTAGCAAACCTGTGTCGGCTCAGATTTGCCGATTTTCTCCACTTATAGCCCATTTGAAGGACTTTACCTCATTTTCCCCCTTCTAAGAACAGGAGGAACAAAAGTACCATCCATCCATCCATGCATCCATCCATCCAGGCATACATCTAGGCATCCATCTATCCATCCATCCATCCATCTATCCATTCACACAGGCATCCATCCATCCATCCATACATCATCCATCCATCCATCCAGGCAGCCATCCATCCATCCATCCATCCATCCATCCAGGCAGCCATCCATCCATCCATCCATCCAGGCATCCATCCATCCATCATCCATCCATCCATACATACATACATACATCCATACATCCAGGCAGCCATCCATACATCCAGGCAGCCAGCGAGCCAGCCAGGCAGCCAGCCAACCATCCACCCACCCACCTACCTACCCATTCATCATCTTTTGGGACTTTGCCCTTAGCCCTATAACAAGACAAATGAGCCTTTAGGACCCTCAGTGGAGAATCAGCGGCTGGAGGTACACTCTGACAGAAACTTCCTGGGGAAGTGATTCAAATCGAATAGTGCTCACCATGGATTCACATGTTCAGAATCCTTGCTAAGCACCATTCCCACTTCACTGTCAGTGGAGCCCCACGGGATGAGCGCTGTGATTTCCCCTCCTGGAGAAATGCAGCTGGAAAGTGTGAATGCTTGAAGGGTTTGCCCAAAGGGCCTTATCAGCCCATGGAAGGAACCATAGTCCAGGTCCTCCAGAGCAGGCGCCTGCTGGAAGATAAACTCACTTCCGTCCAAAAGTCGCACCCTCTGCAGAAAAGACATCTGCAGAAATGGTGGCCAAACTTTCCCGAGGGTGATTGGAGATGCTCAGCAAACTGGAAACAAGACAATTAGGAAGAGAAACACTCAAAACACACAATAGTCAAACTGCAGGGAATCAAAAGAAAAAGATCTGAAAGTGAGCAGAGGAAGAAAAACAGATATCACATGGAGGAAGGAAACTGCATTACAAAGGCTTTCTAGGGGCTGGAGAGATAGCTCAGCGGCTAAGAGCACCGCTGCTCTTGCTGAGGACCCAGGTTCAGTTCCCAGCACATGGTGACTCACAACCATCTGTAACTCCAGTTCTAGTGGATCCGACGCCTTCTTCCAGCCTCCATAGGCCAGAATGCACATGAGGTGCATTCCACATGCACATGGTACATGTGCGGACACCCAGGCAAATGCTCATATACATAATTATTTTATAAAGAAGCATTTCTAGATTTCCACAGGCAACGTTGTGTCATGACAATCCTTATTTGTATTTTGGGGGAGTTCTGCAGATTGAACCTAGGACTCCACAGATGCTATGCTCTTCTATGTTGGGCTACACTTCCAGACTCAGGATGATATATTTTAAAGTAGAAAAAAGGGGGTGAAAATTCCACAAAATTTTTAATGTAAACATTGTATCTGGCCAAAAATATCCCAAGTATTCCCCCAAACAATGAAATGGATTACTCAAAGGTGTCTGGACCAGGAGGGCTCTGAGCTGATCAACAGAGTCATCCACTGACCGAGTTGTGACCTAGGGGCATCGTTGGGAGGTGATAGAGACCAGAAAGCAGGTGGCGGTAGCAACTGAGAGTGTGCCTCTGGGTAGATCCGCTCTTCCGCAGCCCCTTTCGGACTACCTGGAGCAAGCAGCTGTGCTCCGTTCTCCACGTGACACTCATCCTCCCCACAGTCCCAGAGGCAAGGAAACCTGAACTCTGAAAGCAGACGGAACCCTGACTGTCACATGGGTGGCGAAGGACCAACACAATCAGTGTCCTCCTTTTTCCAGGCACACCCCAGTTAAAATTTTCACCTCACTGTAAACCTATCTCCAGATCTTTTCCCAGGTTCTAAGACAATAACTCTGCAGCAATTAAGCAACCCTTCTTTCCCACCTCCCCAGCCCTGGTGGCCGCCATCATATTTTGTGATCCTGACCCTTCAAACAGATTCGTTCGGCAGCTGAGGACGAATACAAAGCCTTTGTAATGTAGTCCCCCCACCCCTGTGCAGCAGAATGTGCTGAGTGAGGCATATCCACTGAGTGTTTACATCACACTCCGTTTCCTCGTAGACCTAGATGCTGGGCTGCATCCTCCATACGGGGAGTAGAGGATGCAATGGACAAGGAGTGATGAAGTTGAATAAATGTGTTTTACTGATCTGAGCACAGCCATGTCAAGGACCGCCAGTTCTTCAAAACCATGGAAATGGGAAAGCTTTTCCTGGTCGGTCCAAGTAGGAATGTTGACAAATCATGCAGAGACTGTCAACCACAGCTTCCTCCCCTGGATGCTTACAATCTGAGACTGTGCCCCTAAAGAGACCTCACATGGAGACTAGCTAACGTGTGCGCCACCTGCTCTGTGCTGTATCTAATAAACATACTGAGTCTCAAGATTGCATAGCGGGTGCTCTCCATTAGAGCAAGCACAGCCGACATGATCCCAGCTTTTCTGTATGTGCCTTTGTCATTTCTTTAGTGCCTTTCATTTCCCTTGCTGCTAGGCCGGGTGATGGTGGCATGCGCCTTTAATCCCAGCCAGCACTCAGAGGCAGAGGTATGTGGATTGCTGTGAGTTCAAAGCCAGCCTGGTCTACAAGAGCTAGTTCCAGAACAGCTAGGGCTGTTACACAGAGAAATCCTGTCTCGAAAAGGAAAAAAAAAAAAAAAACTCCATTTCCCTTGCTGCCCTCGTCAGCTCCCAGTAACCTCCCTTTGCTATTGTGGAGAACACAGTGTGCAAATGCTGCTTTCAATGCTTCTGACTATAGACCCAGTGCCAGCATTGTTAGGTCATATTTTAGTTCAATTTTTAGTATTTTGAGAGCTGATTTTGTTTTTATTGTTTGATTATTTTTCAATAAAAGTGCATTTGTGTGTCATTTATAAAATTAAAGATAAGTGGAAAATAAGTCTGGAGAGATGCTCAAAAGAGTCCAAGTGATGAAAGTATCCAGTCATGGTTATTGATGGTTTTAACGTCCACACATATTCACTAGCCTTGTTTGGGGAGCACCTATATCTGCCCACGTAACAGATTTACTGTAGTGGCAATATGTGTTGCTTTGGACAATGAAATATGAGCAGAAGAGCCCAGGCAAGTGTTTTGGGGTGTGATTTTTTTTCTGTTTTCTGGGTAATCAGAAACGTCTCAAGCAGAGGCTGAAGTGGTAGTCTAGGTCCCAAAGGACAGCGCACTCACCTGGGTCCTCCTCCTCCCCCTTCTCTTCTTGGGCTAGGGGAGCAACCTGAGGACATCACATGTTCAGCATGGGCTCTACCACGGAACCACCCTGTGGCCAACCTTTCATGGGTGAGGCTAGAGAACACAATCAGCCTCGGTGCCTGCAAACAGATTTGTTTTTAATATCACAGGATACTCTGTCCTGGCTTCTGTGAGATGTCTCCTGAAGGGGTCTGGAGAGATGCCCAGAAGTTAGGAGCACTTGCTGAATTATTTTCATGATCCAAGTTCTGTTCCCAGTATCCATGTCAGCACTCAAAACCACCTGTGGCTTCAGCTCAGGGGATCTGTCGTTCTCTCTCTCTCTCTCTCTCTCTCTCTCTCTCTCTCTCTCTCTCTCTCTCATACACACAGAGAATTAAAGATTATATATATTATATAAAATATATTAAGAAAACATTATATATATATAATATATATAATGTTTTCTTAAATTCCATTCTTGAGGTAGGAATACAGCAATCTGGAAACTCATGGCCTCTTCATTTCTCAGCCATCACCACCCACACCATGGTCGCTGCCTCCTCCTTCCCTCCTCCTCCCTTCCTTCTCCCTTCCACTTCCCTTCCTCCTGCCCCTCTCCTCCTTTCCCTCTTCCTCCACTCCTCTTCCTCTCCTCCTGCCTCCCTCCTCCTCCCCCTGTTCCTCCTCTTTCTCCTCTGCCTTCCTTGCCTCTTCCTTTTAGCTCGGGAACTATAATGCTGGGAAGCAGACCTAAGACCCCACACAAGTTAGGCAGTTGATCTACCACTAAGTGACATTCTCAGAACAGCAGAGTTTCTGAAGGCTATATGTATTCACTGTCCCTACACCAAGCCGTATGGCTGAGGAATCACATGCCTAACTCATGAACTATCTTCCAAAGTGCAGCGTAGAGTGTGCCTCCATCCACGTCAGAGCTGAGTCTTCCTGATATGGTGGAGACCTGTCGCTATGGAGAACAGCAAGGGTAGAATGCAGTCGCTGCTTCCTACTGCTGTTACAATCCAAAGGGAAAGACCTTCCCAGAGGGATAGAACTGCCCTGCTTTATTCAAAGTTTTACCCAGCTAATTTATGGGGAAATGAACTGGGTCCTGGAATCCACGGGAACAACGGAAATGTTCAGAAATGTTCTACTCCTTGGTCTCTATGCATTTCAACCTAAAGAGTTTGACAGACGATTATGCAAGGAAAGTATGTGGACAAGCCATGGCAGAAGCACGCTGAATCATTACAAGAATTAATCATACCTGGCCAGGAAAAAAAGTCTGATGTTAACTCCCAGGAAGTCGGCTTTAAACCAAGGGCATTGGATTCTGCCAGCACATCGCTCTCTTTCTGGCTGATGTCCACCTGGCTTGAAGTGCATACACTAATGTTGAGAAACTGACGACCCAGCTCTCAGACTTCATGTCACCCGGGCTTCTTCAAAACGGGTATTTGCTCTGAGTGTTGATTCTCAAAGCTTAATAAAGCTTTCCCAAGAGCATGGTTTTACACACGTCTGAAGTCAGAGATGAGACCTCTGAAGGAGCTGTCTCCTTTTGATCCTTCCCATGTTTAGTGCTGAGATCCTCCTGATGCACTGGGTTATTAGTGTCCATCCTTCTGCAAAGACAGGCATTCTCTACAAGAGTGGTGCCCCGGAAAAGAAGATTTCAGGCATGTCCTCTCATTTCTGTCTATCCCAGGCATGTCCTCGCATCTCTGGCCTGAGCCTTTTTTTTTTTTCAGTATATGAAATGAGAGCAAAAGCGTTGTGGATTATATATTATGTGATTCGTTAAGACACATATCATGACCACATCAGAATAAAATGCAGTTGAAGCTGTGACTGACAAGAAGATCAAAGACTCACTTAGCAAAAATGATCAAAGAGAAGAATAGTCACAACTGCGTGGGAGCATCGTTTTTATCCATCCCTCGTAGTTGGAGTTGGGGACCTGAGGGTGCTAAGGGAGCCGTTTTGAAAATGTAACTGTTGCTTGAAATTTAAAGTATAATTGGTTATAGTTACACTGAATTTTGGTAAGGTCTATAATTATTATGATATATATAGAGATATGATCCTATACCTCATATCTTATGATTTTATAAATTAATTGTTTTATTTTATGTATGAATGTTTTGCCTGCATATGTATGTGCACTATGTGTGTGCAGTACCCCCAGAGAACAGAAGAGGGCATCAAATCTCCCAGAAGTGGAGTTACAGATGATGTGAACAACCATGGGTGCTGGGAATGGAACCAGGGCCCTCTGGAAGAGCAGCAGTGCTTTTAACTCCTGAGTGACCTCTCCAGCCCCCTTCCACTGTCTACTTAATCTTCCAAAGTAAAGTCACTGTCGCTGAATGGCATTAAGGAGGAAGATCTTCTCTAGAAGGATCTAGACTTGGTGGACTTCTGACATGTCCACCAAGGAACTATCTATCCTGGGCCTGATGGATGGGTAGAGTAGACATAGCGAGGACCTATCTTTACAGAGGAACAAGGAGCAACATCTGTTCCTGTGGACATCTTTTCCTATTTGCTGCTGATTGGCAGAGGCCTGGGTCCTGGAGACATTCTTGGTACAATGTAAAACCGAGGGGGCGTGTGTGTGCTTGACACACACGTAAAGATCAGAGGACAACTTGGTAGAATCAGTTTTTCCTTTCTACCATATGGTGCATCAAAGGCAGATGGCCAGGCTTGGTGGCACTGGCCTTAACTTGATGAGCCATTTTAGATGCCTAGTGTATGGTCCTTATTTTTATTTGTGAAGTTTGTGAATTTTCTTTCCATTATTTACATAAAAGCAACTTTGGATCCTCCAACTGTGCTGAACAAAAGAAAAAGAAAGAAAAAGATGACGAAGATGAAACCCGTCTAACTACCAGCAAGAAACTGGGAGGAACTAAAACTTTTAATTATATCCTTAATTTCCCAAGAATGGCTTACGGCACTCAGTCATGCAGACCATGAAAATGCATTGAAGAAAATGTAATTCCAAGTATAATCAGAGAGGAACAAATGAAAAAGGGTTGGCTCCACAGCAATTTCCATGTTTTGAGTTTACAGCTTGAGGGACACTGCTGCATCCGCTTCACCCGCAAGCTCAGAGAGCAGCTGTGGTGGGTTAGCACGGGTTAGGAGGCCTGCTCTGGAGGACTGTCCTCAGGGAAGAGTGCAGGAGAGCCTTCCTCACTCGGTCTCCGTGGAAACTGGCCATGGAGCATGTGTTCCCAGGGAGCAGGTCTGGCCCTGAGCAGCTTCTGGCTGGCCAATACCCTCTTACCAGAGACAAAAGCGTTTCTCCAGAGAAAGCAAAAATGGCCAGTCACCAGTACAAAGCTTTCCTCAAACTTCTACTTCCCAAGAGGCATTTTCTGGAATTCACAGCTAGAAAGCCTAAGAGAACTCCATCCCTGACTGTGGGCGACAGGAGGAGGGGCAATCACAGATTCTCTGGCACTCATTGAGTAGAGCCAAGCAACAAGGGGTCAGCTGGGAGGCACGAACAAGGAACTTTCACTATGATCGATGCTTTAAAAATGAAAACTCTATCTTTGGTTCATGTGTGTGGATGCTTTGCTGTATATCATGTGTATGTATTACCTGCAGAGGTCAAAAGAGGGCATTGGTGTTGCTTGTTTTTCACTCTTATACTTTGACATTTGGGGGGACTCACCCCTCAGCTCCCAAATAAATCACACACGGAGGCTTATGAATGCCTGGCCTTAGCTTGGCTTGTTTATACCCAGCTTTTCTTAACTTAAATTATCCTGACTACCTTTGGCCTCTGGACTTTTTCCTTTTCTTACTTCTGTATATCTTACCTTCACTCTTACTCTGCTTCTGGCTGGGTGATGGCCCCTGATAACCCCCTCTTCCTGTTTTGTCTTGCTCCTTCTCTTCCTTGCTTCTCCTATTTATTCTCTCTGCCTGCCAGCCCCACCTGTCCTTGCTCCTGCCTCACAATTGGCCATTCAGCTTTTTATTAGACCATCAGGTGTTTTAACAGGCAAAGAATCAGAGCTTCACAGAGTTAAACAAACGCAGCATAAACAAAAGCACCATATCTTAAAATAATATCCCCCAACACATCAGATCCTCTGGAATTAAAGTTACAGACAGCTATTGGCTACCATATGGGTTCTGGGAATTGAACACTGATCCTCTGTAAGAACAAGTGATTT
Organism: Alexandromys fortis; assembly: GCF_014885135.2. Lineage (NCBI taxonomy): Eukaryota > Metazoa > Chordata > Mammalia > Rodentia > Cricetidae > Alexandromys > Alexandromys fortis. The sequence continues at coordinate 2,281,025 of NW_026068010.1, forward strand.
TAACCACTGAGACATCTCTCTGGACACGTTATGATCAACTTTTTAGTTTGATTTTTTTTTTTTTTTTGAGACAGAGCCTCACTAAGTATCTCTGGCTGACTTGGAGCTCACTATGTAGACCAGGCTGGCTTTGAACTCACAGAGATCTGTCTGCCTCCTACATGATAGGATTAAAGGTCTATACCACGATGCCTAGTGATGATCGTTAATTTTTAAGGGAGGTCATGGGGTGGGAGTGGTGATGGTGCCATTGTATTTTCTTTATTCTTCCTGTCAAAAAAACTGTTAACTATTCCTCAGCCTATTCTTTTTGAGAAAAGTAGACTCAAATATGAAAACAGACAATTCAATCCTCTTGAATGAGTCATGGCTGGACACCATTTTTAAAATCTCCGTGCTAGAATTATTTCAAGCGATTAAGATGTATTCCACTTAGCACTTATTTCTTGATGGTTCAAAAAATGTAAAGGAATATATTTGAAATGAGTAAGGGCCCAACATCATTTCCTTGTGGTTACCCCTCTTCCAGCTTCAAGCCCAAAGACTATCAGTTGGAGTCAGTGCACGCCTTTGTGGGCTGTTCTGAATCCAGACGCCAGTGCAGGCCTTTGCGGGCTGTTCTGAGTCTAGACGCCAGTGCACGCCTTTGCGGGCTGTTCTGAATCCAGACGCCAGTGCAGGCCTTTGCGGGCTGTTCTGAGTCCAGACGTTCATCTGTTTACCTTGTACTGTCTTTATTTATTTGTCCTGGAGGGGGTCACACCAAGAACGCTCACATCATACTAAGGCCATGCTCTGCCACTAAGCAGCATGCCTAGTTCCACATACAGTAGGCCTGAAAGTAACAGTAGTTTTAACTGACCACTTTTAAGGTCAGCAGAGAGGGAGAACTGATGTTTGTGACTCGTAAGAGATAGAACTATCTATCTATCTATCTATCTATCTATCTATCTATCTATTTTTTTCTTTTAGACAGAATTTCCTTGTGTAATCCTGTCTGTCCTGGAACTCACTCTGTAGACAAGGCTGGCCTCAAACTTAGAGATCCACCTGCTTCTGCTTCCTGAGTGCTAGGATTAAAGGTGTGTGCCACCACCCAGCCGGAGATGGAAATATTTAAAAGGAAATTCCATTGCTTTGAGGGGTAGCTACTTTTCAGTGAGGGAAAATGGGAAAACAATAATTCTTGTGTCATAAAAGCTGTCTTTTTATTTCTTTTTCCAAGACAGAGTTTCTCTGTGTATCCCTGACTATCCTGGAACACACTCTGTAGGTCAGGCTGGCCTCGGACTCAGAAAGTGCTAAGATTAAAGGCGTGCACCACCACCACCCAGCAAAATCCACCCTCTTAATGACTGTAGCATAGCAACCTGAGCCTGGGATTGTCTGTTCATTGCAGGCTCCTTTTTATCCTCCAGGCTGCAAGTTATTTACTGCCAAGGCTCTTTGGGGGAGTAGGGTTTTTCTTGTGTTTGTTTCCCTCTGGCACAGATGAACCAGAGCACAGCAGTCTCCATCCCTGCCTCCAGCTGACATCCACATCCTGCCTGGGATGCTGAAGTCAAGTGGTACCCACAGCTCATCATCAGCTCGCGTGTTCAGAAAGGGCACTTCAGCCTCTTGATGTGAGCAGGAGCTAGCTCATGCAACCTCTATTGATTTTTCACATCTCCTCACTTCTGCTTTTTCCCCTGGAGAAACAGGCACAAAACTAGCTAGCAGTCCTGAACATTTGAGTGTACTGCATTCTTAAAAATAGAAGAGAAGTTTGGTGTTGCTGTAGTTGTTGTGTTATGTTGTTTTGTTTGTTTGCTTACATGGGGCTTCAAGAAAATATCCCAGAGAAGCAAATTATGCTCCCGTCAGCTCAGGAAGTACTCAGCCCGTCTAGGTCTCTGGGCTATGACACACACTGAGAAAGGATCTTTCCTGATGCTAAGAAGATCAACTGACAGTTCAGAAAACAGGGAATGTCCAGTGTTTTTCTAATTTCCTGCTTAGAATGATAATTGATGGGGGGAGGAAAAAGAAAAGAAAGGAAAAACTCTATGTTTGTCCCCAGAGGGATGAGAAAAATTGACAAATTTGCGAAGCATTAAGAAAGACTACCGACTCATTCTCCAAGGCAACTGTGCATTTTCTATATTGTTGAAATGCCACTCCAGGTGGAACTCGAGGAATACACTAGAAAGGGCAGAGACTTCCAGGCTATGAGGGTGTCCATGGACCAGTGACTCCCTAAAATGAGAGCTGATGTTTTTGTATCTGGAATTGACATTGTTAGAAGCATCATCATAACAGTTGAGGAAAACTGTCTCCCAGAATCCCTGTACAGTTGAGCAGTTAAAACAGACGCTTAACTGATTTTCTGACCCCAGACATGTCTCCTTACCGAAAGTGAAAATCCACCAAACAAAATATTCCTCGCACAGACCCACGAAGGACAGCAACGGTGCAGGCTGGCTCTTCCTGGGAGCTTATGAGAAATGGAAAGGGCAGACCCAGCCTGCTAGCTCTTGACCATAGAGAGAACTCCGAAACTCTACTGAGTTCCAAGGATTTGGCAGAGCGTCTTCTAACCTCTAACGGTGAAAGCTCCGGGTGTTCTGACATTGCACTAGAGGTCTGAGTCAAGGCTTCAGCGTGTGTAATCTTGAACACGTTGCTTCTCTGAATTTGAGTTTTCCGTGACTAGCTTCCACGAGATGTGTGTGCCCCAAAGAATCCACTAGTGGCAGGCGCTAAGTAATGACTTGAGGCTTGCCACCCAGTGAGTGAAGAATACTTGTGACTTCCTCTGTGTGTGTGGTAGGGCTGCTGTGATGAACTACTGTAGAGTGAGACAGTTTTATCTTCTTCACTACAGAAGCCGGGAGCCAAAGTCATAGCAGAGCAGGCTTGCTCCTGTGGGGTCTATTCTTGGCTTGCAGGTGGCTGCCTCCTGACTGTCCTCAGATGACTGTTCCTCTGACCAAGGTCACCCTGTCTTATTACTATTGCGAGGATGCAGTTCTATTGGATAAGAGCCTCAACCTGTGATCCCATTTAACCCTAATTGTCCAGTTAAAGACCATGTTTCCCTTACTAATCTGTAAGTTAGCTAGCTACATAGATAATAGATATTCACATATTCATGGAAAGAGATTAGTTGGAATTACCCTACATGGGGGACCATCTTCATCCCAGAAGCCATAGGTTGCTAAATAAAAAGCCCAGGGCCAGTATTGGTCAGAGGTGTCCCAAAGACCACCAAAACAATACAGGCTCTTGCTACCGCTCATGGTTGGTACGTATTGGATCCCCGGCTGCTGGGTTCCTCCGCTGTTGATGCAATAAGCCAAATCAAACCGAATTAATAAATCCAGATTTAATAAACAGGACCATGCAAAGCAGAGCACCCTCGGGTGGCTCTCAGGAAAGCAGGAGACCGAAGACAGAAGGCAGGAAAGCACAGGCGGCAGATCTATGGGTCAGGTGTTAAATAGCCGTAGGCATGGTCCCGGGCATGGGGGGGGGGGAGCTGCTGATAGTGGACTTTCTGGAATGCACGCCCCCCCCACCCACACACACACCCTGATCTGGAAATTCCAAACAATGGTTGCCTGCCGGAACTCAACGGTAAAGCTATACTGCTTAAGATACCACACCTAGCAGTCTCAAGCCATGGGAAATCAAGTTGGTACTAGGCAGGAAACTTCCTCCCAACCGGCTGACCCTAGCAGCACTGTAAGGGGCTATGCAGGCCACTGGGGAAAAGTCTCACATAGCTGTGAACCCTGGGAGCTACAATAATAACCAGTGTGGCAAGATATGTCCATGGGTGTGATAGTGGCAGTAGGTTATGGGAGTAACCAGTCACTTTCTGATTGGATATAAGGTTCGCTACACAGGAGGAAACTGGTGCCGTAAATCTGAAGCCATGGGGAAAGGTGCTTGACATTAAGCTGGATGGAATGAGCACAACCCGTGGAACCCATACGGCAGGAGGAGAGAACTGACTTCTGCAAGTTGTCCTCTGATCTCCCTGCACCTGCTGTAGGGCCCCTTTGCAGTAAATAAGTAAATAAAACCAACAAATATCAAAGGCTGGCTGGTAGTTCACATGGTAGTTCGGAAAAAGAAAAGAAAAGAAAAAGTTCCACTGTAAGTGCCTCAGGGCTTTTGGGCATCTAGTCTATAGCCAGTTCCATAAAATCTTCAGTGAGTAGGGCTCCTTCCCAAGCTACCATCCCTGGGATAAACACCTTATGCTCCTGGCCCAGGCTGGCTCAGTCTCAGGCTACAAGATGGAAGACAGGACAGAAGAGCTCATGTTCCAGGAAGCAGTTCTCCGAGGAAGGCTTTGATTGCCCCTTCTAGGTTTGTGTCCTTGGCCAGATCCCAGGCATCAGGCCACACCTCCTGCGAGAAGCTGGGATAGGCTGGACTCTTCAGAGCAAAGCTAAGAACAGGACTGTGCGGTTCCTGAGTTCAGTTATGGGATGGGAATAGAAGCCAAAAGGAGCCCCTTTAGCTGATAGCTTTGTGCTGAGTCAGCTGAGAGAAAAGGGTGCCACCACACACGCCTTTCTTGTGTGGGGGATTAGCCACCAAGCTTCTGCTGCACTGAACTTGCAAAATCAACCAAGAGACAACAAGAAGTTCAAGCTATCCCACCTTCCTCTCTGTGTCAGGACCCGGAGGGCAGACCAGTGCAGATGCCCGAATACTGGCATGCTGTCAGGAAGTAAATTTAAGAACTTGATACCCACTTCCCAAGAGGTGGGGTGGGTGGGTTTTGGTCATTCATTGGCTTATGGATATTTGTCATTGTTTAGGGGGATTGGTTACAAGTTGTTACTGGTAATGGTCAGGAAAAAAGCTAAACAAAGGAGATTAGACTCAGGGTTCTCGTTCTGAAAAGATAAAAAGGGGATGTAGGTATGATAGATAAAAGGGTAGATTATTGAATCGACTCTGAAAAGAAAAAAAGGAGGCTATAGATAAGATAAAAAGGGAAATTACTGAATCTGCTTTTTAAAAAAGCAACTACTAGTTTTAAATATTCTACATTGGATTGGACTTTTGTATAACATACAAATTTTGTATATTGATACAAATTTGAGATTAATTTAGTTAGGACACACTGTATATACATTTCTTCTCTTGTTCAGGGTATTGTATTTGTACAGCTCATTTAACAATGTGATGCAAATTTCTAGTTCTTGAAAGTTTTTATTACCAACTATTTAGGATAATAAGGAAATACAGGTTAGAAATTAGTCACCTATTACAATCGAACTTAGTCATATTAGGTAAGTTTGAAAGGTCAAGCAGATATACTTTAGATAGACAGATCATCTTCAAACACTTGAGCCATGTACAGACTATGGCATTTAAGGTGGTTTAATAACACGGGTTCTTTTTTTTGTGACAATGAGACAGGTCTGTTCCTGGCAGCACCAATCTACTTCAAAGAAGATAATGGACATCAAAGAAACTCCACATGGAGTTTACTTTCTTTACTGCAAGAGTAAGCCACTGGGCAAGAAAGTGTTGCCTCTATTGCTGGTGGTTTGCTGTCCAAATTGGACAAGCAGGACAGAAAAGAGAGTGACTATTCTTCCTTGTCAAGACAAGGTGGGACAGACATTCAAAAATTCAGCTTCATAAAAAAAGCCTGTCAAATATTCTAGGCTTTTAGGCCAAAGATGGATGCCCCAACATTGCAGATGAACCTTGGGTGACCGTCCAGGCAGCCAGCTTTTTTTTTTTTTTCATTTCTCACTTTTTTGGAAGTTGCTTGCTTGTACTTCCTGCTTACGCAGTTAATATATTTTCTTCTCAGGTCTCTGTGGGAGTCAAATATTAGATAGTTATCGTTTTCCTTGTTAGAGCTTTCCATGTTTACCAGATGCAGAAAAGAAACTCACTAAAGAGCTGTAATTGTGTAAGACTGAGAGATGTCAAAAGTTAGTTCGGGATGGTAATGCAAGTTATGATAGAAAGTAAATTAGGTACGAGACTTTGGACTCATAAAGATAGGATAGATACTGAGTTTTTTCTCTGAATTTATCAAATGCAAATGGGCTAGACATTATTGATATGTTTATTGCCTATATGTTATATGTAGTAATCACGCTTATTGTATGTAGTTTTTCTTATAGTTATAGCATTCTTTTTTATTTTAGACAAAAAGGGGAAATGTAGTGATATTTTGTTTATGTTTTAATAAATAAAGCTTGTCTGAAAAACAGAATGCAGAGCTAAACCACTAGGGACCAGGAGGTGGTGGCTCACACCTTTAATCCCAGCACTAGGGAGATGGAGACAGGAAGGAATATGGCTGGATGAAGAGGGGAATATAAGGAGGGAGGAGACAGGAGCTCACTGCAGCCTGAGATTTGGTGGAAAGAGATGCAGGCTGAGCGCTCTGAGCATTGGTAGAAGTTAAAAGAAAAGACTCTCTAACGGCTGGTGCTCTGCTTCTCTGATCTTCAGCATTAACCCCTATATCTGACGCTGGGATTTTATTATGAATACCAATTAGAATCCGTGATACACACATCAATCATCAATTAAGAAAAAGTCCCACAGATTTGCCTACAGGCCAGTCCGACTGAAGCATTCTCTCAGCTGAAGTCCCACTTCCTCAATGAGCCTAGCTGTGTCAGAAGGGCAAAAAACCAACCAGCACGCTATGGAAGAAGGGGGAACCATTTCACACCATCCTTAGAAATTACAGAATACTAAATAGATGAAAGAGACAATGTATTTGTGGAAACAGCAAGGAGTCTAGACTACAGTAAGAACAGGGTCAAGCTGGGCAATAGTGGTGCACGCCTCTAATCCTAGCACTCAGGAGGCAGAGGCAGAAGCTGATGAATCGAGGCCATCCTGGTCTACAAAGTAAGTTCCAGGACAGCCAGGGCTACATAGAGAAACCCTATCTCAAAAACCAAAAATAAAAGATAACAACAAAAAGAATAGGGTCATATGATTGGTCAGCCAGAAGATTCTGGAGGAATAAATGTTGAAGCAATGTGAATTTCATATTATCCTGCAGGCTAGTTTTACTATTCAAGGTCTTACAGAGGAAACAGGTACACCTTCCCCCCTCCCCCCGAGACAGGACTTCTCTGTGGTGTAGCTTTGACTGTCCTGGAACTCACTTTGTAGACCAGGCTGATCTTGAACTCACAGAGATCCGCCTGCCTCTGCCTCCCGAGTGCTGGGATTAAAGGCGTGTGCCACCACCGCTGCCGACATATGTGCTCTCTTAAAATGAATGGAATGAGTTTAACAAAGGGTTGTTTTAAGCAAGAAGAGCAATGGATTGAAGAGCCTGTGGTCAGGACTGAGAGGAAGAACACGGGATGGTGAAGTGTCCTGGGCCAGCAACTGCTGTGTGCCATCATCCCTGGCCAGCAGATTTACCAGGCCTAGGACAAAGGGGAAATATGGACTCTTCGTTAAGAAACTAATGCAGACACGAGAGAACACGAGTCAGAGCATTAAAGCAAGCTCAGAGCCCTTCTGAGCAGTGGGTGTGGGAACGGGAGGCAAAGAACTTCATGCAGGCTACACACCCACAGAGCTGGCATTGCCTGGTCACGCAGAAACTACCGGAGAGTAGTTCCAAGCCCCCCCTCCCCTCCCCCCGCCTTCTGCCTCCCACAGCCTGCATGGAGTAATACAGTCTAGGTGTCCGACTGAGGCTATGCACATGGTCAGCCATGGGTGGGAACGTGGACAAGGAGTTTGGAAGAGCAAACTGAATATTCGCTCAGCCACAGACCAGGGCAGGCCCATTTGATTTTTATGGAGAGCACTTTGGCAGCAAGGAGGACAATCGATTGACGAGCCCGCAGGCAAAGGACAAATTAGGAGGGCATCATGACAGTTCTATGGTTGCTTGCTTTTTCTTCTCCCAGCACAACGGACAGGAAGAAATAGATTCTATATTTATGTTGGAGAGCAGTAGTATATCCATGCTTGTAGAGGAACTCAAAGTACGCACACACAAAAAAATGGTGCCCTCTCCAGATGAAAGAATACAGTCTTTACTAGAAGCAAAATGCTTGATTTTATTCTAAGATGCTTGTGACAAATCAGGGACGTTGATTCACTGGATTGCAGCTTGTGGTTAAAAACAAACAAACGAGCCGGGCAGTGGTGGCGCACGCCTTTAATCCCAGCAGTCGGGAGGCAGAGGCAGGAGGATCTCTGTGAGTTCGAGACCAGCCTGGTCTACAAGAGCTAGTTCCAGGACAGGCTCCAAAACCACAGAGCTTTTAAGCTCGAAAAACCAAATAGCTTTTAAGAAGGCCTTCAGTGTTGGCTGTCCATTCCCATACTCCCCTTCTACCTGCCCCCCCGACCCCATTTACCCCTCCCTGTTCCATTTTCCCATACCCCCCTTCATACCACCCTTTCCTCCATTCCCCCATCCTTGGTTACTTATGACTTTCCTGCCTTCTGTGGCACACCAATTAAATAGCCAGATGAAGCATCACAGCCAGGGCCCACATATGAGAGAACGTGCCATGATTCTCTTTCCGGGGCAGGGTTACCTTGCTCAGAATGATTATATCCAGCTCCATCCATTTATCTGAAAAGTTCAATTTTCTCTTCAGCTATATGATATCCCATTGCATAGATGTGACACATTCTTGTCATCCACTCATCGGCTGGTGGGCATCAAGGCTGTTTCCAATGACTGTTTATTGTGGATGGCTACGAATGAGCAAGCATCTCTGTAGTAGGATAGAGAGTCCTTTGGGAGTTCGCTGAGGACCATAGCTGGATCACGTGGTCGACCCATGATTAGCTTTTGGAGGAACCTCTAGGCTGATGTCTACAGTGGCAACACAGTGTGTACTCTCAATGACCGTAGTGACATTTTGTTTCTTGAATCTTAGCCATCTGACTGGGGTAAGATGAAATCACAAAGTTGATCGAATTTACTAAAGGGTGTTAACCATTCTTTTCCCAGTACATGGGGATTAGTACACAGCCCCACAAGTAGTAAATGTACAGAAAATGAGACTGAGGTGTGCTCGGCTCCAAGCCCATCCCTCCCCTGAAGAGTCAAGGATCATCCCGGAAGAGAGCGGAAAGGTCGTCCAAGTCAGAGGCAGTGGAGACCCTCAGCGAAAGAGGATTGGCTGGATAGGATAGGACCATTGCACACATGAGTTCAAAGCGGCTGTGACTGCATGCACAAGGCCTGGACAAGCTCAAGCTGACCCAAATCCCAGCAGGGCTGGGGAGGAGCACATGAAGTCCCAGCCCCAGCTGAGGAACCCGCAGCAAGTGATGGCTTCGCCAGGAGGGGAAGTCAGATTTCTGCCGGGATGTGGTCTGCGGTCTCCAGGAGACACTGCCCATGCTCCAACAGATGGCCCCACACCCTTGCACATACAAGCAGCACCAAATGAACTCAGTGAATTTGAAAACAGACCCCATGAAACTGGGAGGGGAAAAGGATGGAGCTGTTGGGGAAGATCAGAAGGGAAAGAAACTAGGGGTGGGGGGATTTACTCAGAACTCATTAACATCTATGAATTTCTCAAACAATAATTTTTAAAAAAGGTGGCCAGTCATAGTGGCACACGCCTTAATCCTAGCACTCAGGAGGCAAAAGCAGGCAAATCTCTGCGACTTTTGAGGCAAGTTTGAAGCCAGCCTGGTCTACACAATGAGTTCCAGGACAGCCAATGCTATATTGTGAGACTCTGTCTCAAAACAAAAATAAAGACAGATGTTGGTCTCAGTGCTGGAATTGGGTAGCCAGAGCGGTGCCATCCGCCCCCCCCCCAAAGCTCTTGTACTCTGCTGGGACTATACAACCTCACACACCTTAGCTGAGCTGGTTATATGATGGTCAGAAGATGGGGGTGGTCCCTTGGATTATCTGGATGGATCCTGTGTAATCAGGAGGGTTCCCAGAAGTGAGGGAGAAAGCAGGAGAATCGGTATCAGATGTGATGGAGAAGGTGGAGTCAAAGTGATCACTAACGCTTGATCACAGAGAAAAGGCGGTAGCTGAGGACTGCGCAGACTTCGAGAAGGTGTGGAGTTTGGGAAACAAATTCTGTCCTAAGTGATTCAAGAGAAACACAGTATTGTCCACATTTCAATTTTATTCCATGACAGATAGGACTTCTGACCCCTAAAACACGGAGATAACCAGTGCATGCTCATAAGCCACCGACTTCGTTGACGTTTTGGATTTTTGATTAACACAGCATGCTTTTTTTTTAGTGCAACATTCCATTTGTTAAATCTGGCATTCTGGGTCCCAGCATCCTCATTGCCTTAGAAAGAGTTCACCCGACTTCCCAGACCTCCCAGGTAAATGCTGCTGAGGCAGATGAGGGTCCCCCTCATGATCGCACGACTTCCCGGACATTTTCGGGCTCTGCACCTGGCATCGCTTCCACTGCAGCCCCTCTGCCAAGCGTTTGGGTCTATTTTTCAATGCCTGCCTTTAAAGGCATTTTCAAGGTAACTTTTGAGGGTGGTAGGCTCCCGAGACGGCGGTCCTGCTCTGTCACTCATTGAATTGGCAGACACTAGCATTCTTTTGCTGAGCACAGGAACCACTCGCTCGCACGTTAAAAGCATAGCTGTGTTTGGCACCTCAGGCGAAGCCTTAATGAAACCTGTTCAGATGGTTCTGTTTCAGTGGTGTTTTTTATTCCAGGCCAGTAGCAACAGGCAGGCGAAGCTGCTGGCAGACGCTATCTGCGCTTACGACCTGCCTAAATTCTTAATTAAAGTGTCCCATTGGGCTGGGGGGTGGGAGGCTGGAAACCGGTCCAAAGGTTCCGACCCCTCAGGGCAGAGAGAAGCTTCTGTTGAGAGGCTTTTGCTCACTGAGTCACAGGGCATGGAATTTGCTCTGAGAGTTAAACCTGCACACAGGAGGCTAGCAGGCCTGTTTTAAGTACACTTTAGACAGCCCGCGGGCAGAAAGGGGAGATAGAGGAAGGCCACCTGAGCTTCACTGGGATGGTCCGTCCCCAGGCAAGTCCTCTCTGATGACTGATACCCTATCTGCTCACACCTGCCTGTGTGGCTAAGCCCAGGTGTTGGCAGAGCTGAGCTGCCGTTCAGCGATGACCACTGAGCAGCCTTCTTTCCCCTTTGGGGCCTATGGATGCCAGATTTAACAAATGAAACCTCTCATGGGGCATACACTAAAAAATTACGCTGTCTTTATAAAAATTTAAACTGGGCATCACGTGCTTTGTCTGGTGTTTTCTAGTCTAGAGTATCTGGAATCTGATTCTGACAATGTGCCCAGAAAGACCCCTTTTCTGTTCTTTCTTGGCCAGGCTGTTGGGTGACAGTGAGTCCTAGCTGGTCACCCAGATTCTAGTTTGATGGAGGGTCTGAAAGAAGGGCCATCTACAGGCCTTACCCGGATTACAGAACAGGCTTTTTCTCCAGTTTTTCCGTATCTGTGGCAGACGAAGAGTAGAGTAAGTCTCCCCCCACCCCTCGCCGTGCCCCGTCTCACTTCTTTACTTATTTAATATTTTTGTCAGTGCTAATAATTGAACCCCAGGCCTCACACACTTGCCAGGCAAGCCCTCTGCATAAGCCACCCCCCTCACCACCACTCTACCCTGCACCCCCATCCCCCTACCCCACTTCTTGTTCTCATTTCACTGTGCTGGAGGTGACTGCATGCTTCAAAGTCCTTCTAGTCATTGGAAGCCATTACCCTTCAAAAGAAACCACTTGGCAGTCATAAAGCCAGATTATTTGAGATCATACTAAGCCCTTTGCCACTCCAATTAGGGGAGCTCTGGACAGGGGAGGTGCCTGTATATATCCTCAGTGACTTCACCCCTGCTCGGCTCGGAGCCAGCAGAGGGTGCTCACTCAACTAAGGAAGGAAGCCCAGGCTCCTTCTCTGAGGCAGCTTTAATCGTGGAACTCAGGCAGCCGTCTGATGAGAAAATACCATCAGGCTGAAAACTGAAACTCAGTCTAACCACAAGGGAGCATCAAGGAAAGGCGAACCAAGGGGCATTCTACGAGATTCCTGACGAACGGTTGTCAAGACTGTCAAAGAAAGCGAGCACCTGCCAGATGGAGGTGGGCACTTGACAAGGCTTGATGCCTCGACGCCGCGCGAACGAGGACAGGAGCAGGAGACAGGCACTCGTGGGAACACTAGACTTCAGCTGTTTTTGACAAGGGTCACACGGTCTAGAAAGATGTCCAGGTCAGGTGGCCCTGCAGGGCCAATGGAAACTATACATTACACGGCAGCCTCACTCCATATGGAAAACTAGCTCACAATGAATTATTTACTTAAAGAAGAGCATACGAGGCAAGCACTCTACCAACGAGCGAGGTCCCCAGTCCAAGAAATGTATTTTAAAATAAGGGTAAGCGGCTGGGGAGATGGCTCAGTGGATAAAGTGCTGGCTGGGCAAACACGAGGACCTGAGTTCAAATCCCCAGAGCCCATGAGAAAGCTGGGCAGGTGTGTGGTCACCTGTCATCCTAGAACCTGAGAGGCAGAGACAAGAGCTCTATGTGGTGTGCTGGCTAGCTAGACTAACTAGGAAGCGCAAGGTCTCTCCTGGTTCAGTGAAAGGCCCTGCCTCAAGAAATAAAGTGGTAAGTATTTAGAAAATGCCAGATGTTGACTTCAGTTTCCATACTCATATGTACCCATGTATATGTGCACCTCACACACACACATACATGCGGCGAACTCACATAAATTCAAACTCTCTCTTACACACACACACCCACACACAAACGCACATCCGCACATGCACACATACACCACCACATACACTTACATGCCAAATACATAAATAAAGTAGGGTAAAGCCAGGCAGTGGTGGCGCACGCCTTTAATCCCAGCACTCAGGAGGCAGAGGCAGGCTGATCTCTGGGAGTTCGAGGCCAGCCTGGTCTACAAGAGGAAGTTCCAGAACAGCCTCATAAGCTACAGAGAAACCCTGTCTGAAATAAACAAACAAACAAACAAACAAACAAACAAATTAGGATAAAGTTAAATACTTAAATAGATTTATTTTAAAAGTAGGGAATCTTGTTTGTGATAATAATGAAATAGAAAACAAAATGTCAAGTTGCATAGATACAGAAACACATCCGGGCTGGACCAAAGGCGACCACCATGGAGCTCCTCCCGCCTCACTTAGCTGATGCACAGCAGGGCTTTGCTCACTGGGTGGTGGTGATTATGAAGTCAGCTGTTGGGGAAGTGGAGCAAGCTCTTCAGGACAGAATGTGAAAGACTGAAGTGTGCACTACAGCCATTCGAAATGGAGCTGCCCATGCTGCCCGCAATGGGAAAACAATCCACCCAAACTGGTCATGAAACTTTAGCGATACTACACACATTTTTCCACAGTGGTGCTTGAATTTTTTCCATCTTGGTGTATTTTCTGAGTTCCTTGGAACCATTGGCTATTTAGAACTATATTGTTTAATTCATGCACATGTTAAAATTACCCAGATGTCTTCTGTGACTGCTATTCCTAATTTCACTCCATTGTAGTGGGACAGAATGCTTTATTATAAGATGATGATTATCTAAAACTCGCTGAAACTTGTTTTGTGAACTAATATAGTTTATCCTAAACACCCGAAAGAATGATGATCCTATGTGTAGTATTCCAGTCATTGTTAGTAAGAAATACTATCCATTAGTATTGTAAGTGGTTTTTCTTAGTCTCCAACCACTATTTTCTAATATTATCATTATTATTTTTTTTCCAAGACAGGGTTTCTTTGTATAGCCCCGGCTGTCCTGGTACTTGCTCTTGAACTCACAGAGATCCTCCTGCCTCTGCCTCCTGCATGATGGGATTAAAGGCATGCGCCACCACCACCCAGGTTGCATCAGCTCTCATTTAGCTGACTACCTCTCCACTCAATTTTGCTAATTTTTCGTGCACATACCCTGAGACTCTTGTCCATTAAGAGCATAGAGGTTTAGGATTATAGTGTTTCACACACACACACACACACACACACACACACACACACACACACACACACTGGGCTGCAGATTGGATTAGTCCCATTTCCTACTCTTCTGTCCATTTTGCTACTCAGTGTCTTTGGAGGAATTTGCCCAGATCATTATGTAAACTGTGAAGTTTATTGCCGTAAGCTTCTTCCTAGCCTTTATTGATGTCTTCCTCCTGATACGGGGCTGGTGACAGTGCTCACTGATCCCCGATGTCACTGTGTGCTAGCTTCTCATTTCTCTGTTAAATACAGCAGTGAGAGACCTGCCAGTCTTACTGTTTCCAAAGAGCACCGTGCATTTCAGCTTTTGTTCCCACTTTGCCATTCATTTGGTTCCTACTGCGCTAGTCTGCTTTCTCAGACAGACAGATCTCTGTGAGTTACAGGACAGCTAGGGCTACACAGAGAGACACATCTCAAAAAGAAAAGGATAGAGAGAAGGAAAGAAAGGAAGAAGGGAAAAATAAAATAAGAAAAAAGAAAGAAAAGAAATGCAGAACTGAAGTTCTGATAATAATATATACTAGTAAGCTATTTTTTATTGGATGTCATTATTATTTAATTAAAATACATTCTTCTGTGATTTTTCTTTTGCTCATGAGTTCTTCCTAAGAATGTTACTAGTGCAATCCTCTAGTAACAAGTCAACGAGCAGGGGAGTGACTCACCAGCCAGCTGGACTGCTGCCACCCCCTGGATTCTGTCCCCTCAACACCCACTGTACCACCCGACCTCCCCCACCTTATTATCCTTCTCATGGCCAGCCCATCCCCACAACTCCTGCAGACTCCACGGGTCCAGGTGCAGTCCACACCAGTAGGAGGACAGGTGAGTGACCTCCCTCGCAGCTGAGTTCCCCCACTCCCCAGCCCCTGATCTCCAGGGCACACCCTGTGGCTCTCACCCTCACCTATAGCCCCAGGAGCTTTAGCAGATGTCAGGCTGGTCCTAGGGACACCAGGTAAAACATTGCTCACTGCTGGCTGACACCTTTTAAAGCCCACCAAACAACCCCAGATGGCACCCCCTCCTCTGGCTTCCATATCCCTGCCTACAACTTCAGAAGAAGACTCGGACCAGATCTGGGAACCAAGGTCCCAAAAATCTCAGTGGAGACACATGGTTAGACCCGAAGACTCACCAGTCATCAGAACTTTTGGCCACTTAGGCCAGATGACCAGAGAAGAAACAGGAACCAAGAAATAAAACACCCATCCAACAAAGACAAATGCAGGAATCAGCACCTAGACCTAAATCATCCCAAAGCCAGATGCCTAAACGCCAGTGTAAGAACACAATCGGTAACAGGAAGGGCAGTGCGGCACCACCAGAACCCAGCTCTCCCATGAGAGCAAGACCTGAACACCCTAAAGCAGCTGAAGCAGAAGAAAACCTTAAAGGTAACTTTATGAAGATGATAGAATGAAAATAAAAATCCTTTAAGAGGGGAGCTTAGTCCTACCTCAACTTGATATGCCATGCTTTGTTGACACCCATGGAAGGCCTGCCCCTTTCCGAACAGAAGCAGAGGAAGAGTGTGGGGTGGGATAGAGGAGAGATGGAAGGGAATAGGAGAAGAAATTGTGGTTGGGATGTAAAATTTAAAAATTAGTTTAATTAAGAAAACAATGAGCCGGGCGGTGGTGGCGCACGCTTTTAATCCCAGCACTCGGGAGGCAGAGGCAGGCGGATCTGTGAGTTCGAGGCCAGCCTGGTCCACAAGAGCTAGTTCCAGGACAGGAACCAAAAAGCTACAGAGAAACCCTGTCTTGAAAATCCCCCCCCCAAAAAAAAGAAAATAATGTTACTAAATTCTCAAGCAGTTGTTACTTTTCCTATCATATTGGCAATCCTTTAGTTGTACAGTAATAGGAAACAGACCACCACACAGCATTGACTCTATCTGGCCGCAGTGCCTTGAGAGTTACTGTTCCGTGCACACTAAAATTAGCATACACTTCGCATGTTTGAGGGAGGAGTTACTAACTGGGTATTGAGTGTGTGGCAGACAGTCACACCGGTCTCCATCTCTACTGCCCTGCTAGCTCAGCTCAGCAGTCATACTGTCTCTGACTACATGTCGATTTCTCCATCAGAATTTGATTGATGGAGGTTGCACTTTTAGGTCCACATGTATATGGCACAAAGATAATCCCAAACACCTAATTTATTTAAGATTATTAAGGAGAAAGAACCCAAATGTTTATTAGCGAGCCACTGGGGTGAACAGAACTGGCATATTTATAACCGTTCGTTGTTGGGCCATGAAAGGTTTGCAAAGTAAACTAACAATTCATTACGTTGTGAACGAACCTGGAAGACATCATGCTAAGTCAAAAAAGGCCCAAGATGAAGGCTCTTTATTCTATAATTTTATTTATTTGAAACATCCAAAATAGGCAGAATCCTCAGAGGCAGAAAGTAGCTTAGTGGTTGCCAAGGACCAGGCAAGAGGTGACTGGGAATGAGTTTAAATGGACACAAGGATTTTCTTTAATCCAGTGTGATTAAAATATTCTAGAATTAGAGCCTGGGGAGCAGGCTCGTCATTTATGAGCTCTCAATGCCCTTCCAGAGGACCCGAGTTCAGTTCCCAGACTCCACATCGTGTAGCTCACTACTATGTAAGTCCAGCTCAAGGGGATCTGATCGTCTCTTCTGGTCTCCCCAGGCACCTGTGAACATACACACACACACACACACACACACACAGAGAGAGAGAGAGAGAGAGAGAGAGAGAGAGAGAGAGAGAGAGAGAGATCACCGAAAATAGCCAAATGAATCACAAAGTTCTAGAATCAGTAATGGTGACAAATGTACCATTGCGCCACATCTCTGGTAAATTGTTGAGCTTCGTTGGTGAATTGGGGGCTAGAGGGAGGATGCAAACCGCTGAAGCATATGGAATTGAACTCAGATCCCTAGCATCTCGGTGAAAAGTCAGGTTCTGTGGGGCACACCGGAAATCCCAGTTCCGGCCAAGCAGTGACAGCTGGACCCCTGGAACTCACTGGCTTGCCAGCAGAGCCTAACCAGGAAGTGCCACACCCAAGTGACAGATCTTGGCTTAAAAAAAAAAAGGTGGATGACCCCTAAGGGATGATAGCGAAGGCTAACCTCTCAGGTGCACATGAAGGTTCATATACATGCATCTACATGAGCACACAACTATTTTATACACTGGATTATTTTTTAATTGCTGGGGATCTAATCTAGGCTCTGTATGTGCTGGACAAATGCTGCTACTGAGCTACACCCCCAGGGCATCAGTTGCCTGACTTTAAGTCAGGGAGATGGCCTGGAGATTCCTGATGCTGCTCTGGCTCCTCTGAAGAATTCCACCTATGCACCCACAGCAGCTTCAGTTCTTGCTTAAGGGTCCCACCTGCCTCCCTGAGGCCTAGTTCCTGAGCTGTCCTGCCAGCCCCTAACCAGTCCTTTAAAAGAGCTCAGTTGGTTATATTTCTCTAATTCAAGCCCGATTGGTATATACTATTATCAAAATAAGATTAGGATGCTACCGGGAAATAAAACAAACGACAGACTTAGAGCCATTACGTACATGGACACAAACACTCACAGCAAAACCTTAGGAAAGAGAATTAAGGCATCTACGAAAGGAAAACAGCTGTGGCTTGTCCCAGGAATGATAGGAAAGCAATCACTATAACCCATCATTAACAAAAGAGAAAGGGGCCATCATTTGGACAGACTCCACTCAGGCTCAAATACTGACAAAATTTGAGCCGGGTGGTGGTGGCACACGCCTTTAATCCCAATACTCGGAACAGAGGCAGGTGAATCTCTGAGTTCGAGGCTAGCCTGGTCTACAAAGCAAGTTCCAGTACAGCCAGGGCTACACAGAGAAACCCTATCTCGAAAAACAAAAAAATAAAATACTGAGAAAATTCACCATCTATTCATGAGTTATGAAAACACAAGTGTGGGACTGGGGAGATGGCTCAGTGGTTAGGAGCTCCAGCTGCTCCTGCCAAGGATTCTGGTTTGATTCCCAGCACCTACTCGCAACCACCTGTACCTCCACTTCCAGGGGATCTGATGCCCTCTTCTGACTCCCATGGGTACTGCGTGTGGTGCATAGCTATACAAGCAGGTAAAACACACATACACATAAAATAAAGATTTAAAAAATTCTTTTAGCTGGAGGAGGAGGACGGGAGGCAAGAAGAAAACACAAACAACTTTCCTTAATCTGAAAAAAAAAGTTTCTATGAGAAATTATTTACCCTTGTACTTGTTGGGCAAAGTTGAATGCTTTTACCCTAAGATAGGAAGAAGCCAAGGGCTTTTACTCACTGTTTGTGTTCAGCGGTTGGCCGAAGGGTGTGGCCAGCATGAGAAAACACAAAGAGTTGGGGAGAAGTACTCTTCCCTTCTTCATGGGTGACATGGCGGCACATGCAGAACCTTCTCTTAAAAATATCGATCATACTCCTAAGCTGATTTACGAAGGTTGTGGAGGGCAAAGTTAATAACAAACCAAAAGTGTTCTATATTGTAAAATGCAGAGTTGGAAGTTAAAGCTCAACAAAACAAATGATGGCTTGTAGAAATCAAAATTAATTTAACAAATATGTTTAAGATGTCCATCCTGAGAGGCACAAACACTCCGAGGGACCTTAAAGGGCTTAAGTAAACAAAAGATCATGGTGCATCCATGTGTTAGATGACAATATTGTCAAGTGATTCCTCCCCCACCATAATAAATTCAATACAATCCCATTCAAGATGCAATCTTTGTTGTAGAAGTTGACAGACTAAGCCAGGCAGTGGTGGTGCATGCCTTTAATCCCAGCACTCAGGAGGCAGAGACAGGCAGATTTCTGTGAGTTCGAGGCCAGCCTGGCCTACAAAGTGAGTTCCAGAACAGCTGGGGTTGTTACACAGAGAAACTCTGTCTCAAAAACAAACAAACAAACCAAAACAAAAAAAAAAAGAAAAAACAGAAAAACTGATAATGACAAAGAATTAAGAAGCACCAAACATTTTTTAACTAGATTCAAAAAAGTATAAATCAACTATAGAGCAATAACTTCCAAGGGATAATATTAAAATAATTAAGAAAGGATGATATCAGTTGGGCATAGTGGTGCAGCCTTTAATGCCAGAATTCTGGGAGGCAGAGACAGCATTTGAGTTTGAAGTCAGCCTGGTCTATATAGAGAATTTCAGGCCAGCCAGGGCTACATCATCAGACCCTGTATCAAAAAAACAAAAAGAAATGAAAGAAAGGAAGCATGGTATTGTTATAAAGAAGGAAATCCTTCTAGGTCAGCAGAGTGAGATTCAAAATCCAGACTCAGATAATAATTATATGATCAGTTTATGTCCATTAGACCTGCCAAAGCCATTCAACAGGAGGAACCAAAACCATCCGAGCAAGTATTGTTAGATCAACTGGATATCTGTAGAGAAAAACCTGAATCTTTATTTCCTGCCTCATCCTGTACCTTAAAATAATTCTACAAAGTGAGTTTCAGAACAGCCAGCGCTGTTACACAGAGAAACTCTGTTTCAAAAAAAAAAAAAAAAAAAAACCCAAACAGAAAAAATGATAGATACTGACAAAGAATTAAGACGCACTAAGCAATTTTTGACTAGATTAAAAAAATGTATGAATCAACTATAAAGTAATAACTTTCAAGGGCAACTATTAAAATAATTAAGAAAGGATATCAGTTGGTGCAAATGTAAACATAAAAGCTAAAACTAAAAGCCTATAAGAGTATGCATAACAGAAAGTCCTCTTCATAAAGCTAGAGTAGGAAAAAGATGACAGAGACTACTAACCACAGCCGAGAGCATTCATGGGTCCGGGCCGAGCACTTGCAAGTGTTCAGAAGACACTGGTTTGGGCTCCAGCACCAGGAATGAAACAAAATAGAAACAGTGACAAACTGGGCCTTAAAGTTCTGTTTGCCAAAGAAGAAAACAGTCATAAAATGAATCAATTATAAGTTGAGAAAAAAAAATTGTATAGATGCACAAGCACCATATACTTATCAACCCATCATCTATCTATCCATCCACCCGTCTAGCTGTCTATCTGTCTGGTCTGTCATCATCCTCTAGCTTAAGAACGCATCAAGAACACTACAGCTCAACAATAAAAAGATTAACAGCCAATAAGTGAACATCATAAATGAATAAAAAAAATGAACTAAAAAGGAAAGGACATGACTGCTCCTAGGGATGGTGGAGGAAAAAGTTTACGGTAGCTTTGTAGGTGAGAATAGCCACAGGCAGGCACATCTGGGAGAGTCCAGAGTGGATATGACCCTGAGCCGTGTGGAGAGAGGGAGGAAGGGAGAAAGGAGAACAGCTACCAACCAAGAAGGGCAGCTTGGCCAAGAGACGATCCAAGAGGGTAGCCGCAAGGACCAGGTAATCCCAATGGCTGAATTAAACAGGGAAGGGCAACCCAGCCCCTGGGCTGGAGTTTTGAGTAGAGGGTGGGATAAGAGAGCCAGGAGGGCCCTGTAACAGGCTGGGACTGAAGGATGCTGAGAGAACCTGGCAGTCGGCGTCTGCTTTGCTGTGTTAAACAGGCATCTCAGTCACTTGTCCCGGGTTTGAGCCCTAACAATCAAGATTCTGCCTTCACCCTTTGTGTCTGGAGGACAAGAAATAAAAGTCCTCCCCAAACCCCAGGGAATACATCTACAACACAACCCCTACACTTCTGGCTCAGGAAACATTGTAGAAGAGGGAGGGGCAGGAAGACTGTAAGAGCCAGAGACCAGAAAGTCTTCATTGAGAAAGAACGGACCCGAAAAATATCAACAATATGGATGACCAAACAAGCCGTGCACAGTGACAGCGCTGGTTCACCGCTTGTGTGGATGGTGGAAATCTCACAAGCCCCACCCCTAGATAAAGAGCTACCGACTGTCAGTGACCACTGAGGGAGGGACAATCCAGAGACAAGATCCTGATAGGTTATCTAAGCCCAGGTTGTCAGCCCTGAGCACGTGTACCTTTGAGCAATGTTAAATGGACTCAGTAGAGTGCGTGGGTGCAAGCCTGTGTACATGCATGCATGAGTGTGTGTGTGTGTGTGTGTGCGCGTGTGCGCGCGTATGTGTGTCGGCAGAGGAGAGGTGGGAAATAGAAACAATGTAAACACAATATCCATGAATGAAATTCTCAAAAAATAGTAACCTTTAAGTTGGAAAAAAAAATGAATTGTTCTATACTGTAGAATATCCGCTCCATCTTCAGCTATGTTCATTAAGAGTTTCTAAGTGGCATCGCCATGTAAATGCCAAGTGTCCCACAGGGATGGCCCAGGAGCTAGGTTGAACAGACAACCCTTGCACTCAGGAGGAAGGGTTATGCGCTGAGCTGCAGCAGAACGTGAGCAGGAACCGCAGGCCCTGGGCTTCTGGCAGATGAACCAGCGTAGCTCATGAGCGGGCCTCGGGGGGCAGCAGCGCACATCCCCGTGCCTTCGGACTGACTCACCAGCCTGTCTCTGTGCAGTTATTAAATGCTGCCTCCCTGTCTGAAAGTCGGGGCTTGCAGCTCTGCCGCGGGCGCTGAGTTCAGAGGCTGTCCCGCCTGCCACCCGTGGGCGCCTCCACTGATTCACTTCCTGCTCCTGGGTTTGTGTTGCCACATGCCGCAGCTGTGACCCCCAGGGCCTCTAATCCATCCAGGTGCTCTTCCTTGGCCTCTCCCAGGTTTTCAGAGAGCATTCCTCACCTTTGTTCCGGTTGCCCCTTGGCAGACAAGGCTGGAAGGAAGGTGGTGGAGCCAAGAAGCATGTTTTATTTGCTGAGCCCTGGTAGAGCCCTCCATACCTACAGTGCCCCTGGCTGCCTCTCCTGAATACTCTTGCCAGCCTGGACTAGCCAAGCACTGCCCATCATCCCACAAGCTCAGCATCCCCAAACCTTCTCTCACCTCTCCCGCCTCTGCACCATGAGCTTAGCCCTGTGCACCATCGACCCTTGCTGTCTGTGGCGAAGACAGTGGGCAAACTCATGACCCTTCGAACGAAACTGTGCGAAAACAGGCCAAGAAGGAAACAAAACAGGCTTGCTGACCAGTGACTGGAAGGGGGGAACACGGACTCGGAGGAAGTGACTCTGAATTGAGGGTTGAGTGACAAGGAAGCCAGCCCTGCAAAGAGATGGGGAGACTGTGTCAGATAGGCGGCTTGGCCCGTTCAGGAGTGAGGACAGCTTGGATCTGAAGGAAAAGAAAGAAAAGTGGTGTGAGGTGGGAGAGAGGGGAAGAAAAGGCCTGGAGCCCAGGTCAAATCACAGGTCAGCGTGGGAAGTGAATTAATGGCTTCCTTTTGCAGGGTGAGGCGGGAGCAGCCGCACTGTGAGGCAGCTATCCTGCTGAAGTCATTGGGAAGCCACTCGCAAGAGCCGTTTAGTCTCCTCTTCCACAGCCTTAAAGCTGTCGAGTGTTCCATGACTGTACTGGAAAACTAGTTCCTATTCATAGGACACAGTGTAAGAGTGGCGGATTGTTAGACACTGTGTGACAACCCTTTTGTGGCCCAGAACGGTAGTCTAGAGACAATGGCAGGGTACTTTGCAATTAATTCCTTCTGCCTGGCTCCTAATATTGAGAAAACTAAGCTTGGATTTTGCATAAATTAGATCATCGGGAGAATGTCTTCCCAGGCATTGAAAAGTCTTTGCGATGACAAGATAGGCTAGAGAATGGGAGAGATTGTCCAGCAAAGGTGAATAGTTCACAGTCTTGGTACTAGCCCATTAATGCCGAGTTCAGTGGGGTCAGAATATGGGTGTGAGAGGCCAATATCTTCTTTTTCTTTTTAGTGTTGTTTTATATGTTTGGGTATTTTGCCTTGTTGGTGCACCATGTATGTGAAGTACCTATAGAGGCCAGAAGAGAGCATCAGATCAATTGGAACTGGAGTTACAGATGTCGTAAACTGCTGGGATTCGAACCCAGGTCCTCTGGAAGAGTAGCCAGTGCTGTTAACCAATGCACCAACTCTCCAGCCTTCTCTTTTGTCCTTCCTTCCTTCCTTCCTTCCTTCCTTCCTTCCTTCTTTCTTTGTTTCCTTCCTTTCTTTTCTTCTTTTGATTTTTTAAGACAGGGTTTCTCTATCCTAGTTGTCCTGGAAGTCGCTTTGTAACCAGGCTGGCCTCAAACTCAGGGAAACCCGCCTGTCTCTACCTCCTGAGTGCTGGGATTAAAAGCATGTACTACCACCGCCAGGCCTCTGTACCTATTTTTTGTTTGTGTATTTTCTTACAGTGCTGGAGAGCAAACTAGACATTGATGAATGCTAGGGGAGTCTCAACCCTTTGGGGGGGGGTGTTGAGAGAGTGAGGGTTTCTCTATGTGACAGCCCTGACTGTACTGGAACTCATTTTGTAGACCAGGCTAGCCTCGAACTCACAGAGATCACCCTGCCTCTGCCTCCCAAGTGCTGGGATTAAAGGCATGTGCCACCACTGCCCAGCTTAGGGGAGTCTTTCAACTACAAAGGTAGTGCGCTAACCTACACACTGTCTTACTTTTCTTTTTCTGTGAGGAGACATCATGAGCAAGACAACTTATAAAAGAAAGCATTCAATTAGAAGCTCATTCTTCCAGAGGTAGCAGAGTCCATGACTAGCAAGGCAGGGAGCATGGCAGCAGGCAGGAGGGCATGGTGCTAGAGCAGCAGCTAAGAACTTACATCTGGTCCACAAGTACAAGGCAGAGGGAGCTAATGGAACAGTGGGGGCTTTTTAAATCTCACAGTCCACCCCTAGTGACACAACCCCTCCAACAAGTGTAGACAGAAGTTTCTGTCCTGCCCAGTCCAGCAGTCATTCAGTCTCAAAGAAACATACAGAGGCTTATATAATTATAAACTGTTTGGCTTATTAGCTCAGGCTTATTACTAACTAGCTCTTGCAACTTAAATTAACCCATAATTCTTATCTATGTCTAGCCACGTGGCTTGACACCTTTTCTCGGTGCAGCATTTTCACCTTGCTTCCTCAGCATCTGAGTGGTGACTGCAGACTAAGACTTTTCTCTTCCCAGAACAGAATTCCCCTAGTCTGGTTGCCCTACCTATACTTCCTGCCTGGCTACTAGCCAATCAGCATTAATTAAATCAATATGAGTGACAAATCTTTACAGTGTACAAAAGCATTATCCCACAGCAAACAAGGTCATACATCCTAATTCTTCCCAAACAGTTCCACTAACTAAGAACCAAGCATTCAAATATACAAGCCTATGGGGGCATTCTCATTCCAACCACCACACCCGCCATCAGTGATATCCAAGGTCAGCAGAAGATCTTGGGTTCAGATCTCGTCTGAATCTAGCATCTCAGGTCTGCACCCTTGAGTAACTTCCCTTTCCCCAAATTTCTAGGGGCTCCAGTGCTGGCTTCTCCTTTGTTTAGTTTCTCCAAGACTGGCAGTGATGGGGGATATTCCTTTACACTGTGTGGATATGTGTCAATGTGAGTGGTTTAATAAAGAGGCTGACTGGCCAATAGCTGAATAGAATAAGGTTAGACATGAAAACCAGACTAGGACAATGTTGGGATGAAGAAGGGCAGAGTCTGGAGACTCCAGCCAGCCATCAAGAAAGCAGGGTGTGTAGAAAATGAGGAAGCAAGCCATGAGCTATGTAGGAAATCATAGATAAGAAATATGAGTTAATTTAAATGTAAGAGTTAAGTACTAAAAAGCCTGAGCTATTGGCCAAGCGTTTATAAGTAATCTTAAGCCTCTGTGTTGATTATTTGGGAGCAGGCAGCCGGGAAAGGAAAACTCAACCTAAATAGCAGTTAGCAGCCCCAGGCCTGCCCAAGCCAGAGTCTCAATCTGCTTTGAGTGAAATGAGGACAACACACACCTTTAATCTCAGCACTCAGTAAGCAGAGGCAGAAAGATCTCTGTGGGACCAGCCTGGTCTATGTGTTGAGTTCCAGGGCTGCATGATGAGACTTTGTCTCATGCCAAACAAAGCAATAACCCAGACCAAAAACTAAGCGAATGACGGATACAGTATGAACCGAGCCGGGCAAACATTCTATGGGTTCCCCTGGGAGGGAAAAGATGAGGAATTTGTACTTCAGGGGCAAGGAGTTTAGCCTGGCCTGCTTATGACTCATCCCCGTCTGTATCCGACCTCTCCAGAACCTTCTTTCTAGGTTGATATGAGATAACAACTCCGGAAGGGGGATTTCCCACACTTGGTCTTAAGCCATCACTGCCTGCCAGGTGATGTGCACTGAGCACCCAGCTTGAGGGCAGGACCTGTGCAGCCAGGTGCACTCAGAGTCAGCCACAGAATGAAGCCATCAGCTGCTTTTCTTCACAGAAGGGCAAGCTATGACAGCGAGGGACATGTGTGGCAGTTTGTCACTAGATGTCCCATGGTTCTACTGTCCCTGTAGAAGCTTGTCCTGCTTCCAGAGGCTGGCCTAGCATGACAGTCCTTTAGAATTCTGAAGTGGGTCAGTGAAGTGGGTTGAATTATGACCCCAAAAAGACATTTCTTAACTTCTAGAACCTCTGAATATGGCCGTATCCAGGAAACACACCTTTGCAAGTATAACTAAACGTCTTGAGATAAAATCACCAGAGCTGGGCAGTGGTGGTGCATGCCTTTAATCTCAGAACTTGGGAACAGAGGCAGGTGGATCTCTGAGTTGAAAGCCAGCCTGGTCTATAGAGTAAGTTCCAGGACAGCCAGGGCTAAGCAGAGAAACCCTGTCTCAAAAGAAACAAAAACAAACCAAAACAAAAAGTCTTAGAGCAGGCTCTGTATCCAAGGGTGAGTGTCCTTGTCAGGAAAAGGGGAGAGTTTGTTACAGGCCCCCACAGCTTAGCACAACTGACACCGTGATGGTAGTACCACTCAGGGCATGGAACCCAGAATGTATGCAGCACCACCTGCCAAAATGAAAGCAAAGACCTAATCCATCAAAATCCAGAGTTCTGGGAAAGTCCCTAGTGTATTAACCTTGCTTTTTGGCTTCTGTAACATTGATCCTGGCTGACAGTTCTTGCTAACTGAAGTGTGTCAACCTAGCATGTGGTTTTTGTGCTGAAAAGCTCAACCCAAAAAAGACTTAGAGCTACAATGCAGGATCCTAAATAACCACTGTAGTCACTGGCTTGCTAATAAAAGACTTTCTTTTGAATTGAACCTGAGTTCAAATAGTCTTCTCTGCTGGATCAACAACACATCAAGAGAAGCGTACAGAAGGCAACACGTGAATACAGAACCAGAATATTCAACAGTGCAGTCACAAGCCAAGGACACTAGAGACACCAGAACCTGGAAGAGGCAGACAGGCTTGGCTTATGCTCTCTAAAACCTTCCAAGAGAAAATGTGCCTGCTGACATGTTGATCTCTGACTTGTGACATGTTGACCGCTGACTGTGACCTCTAGAAGTGTAGAAAAAATTAAGTTCTGTTGTCTGAAGCTATCAGTTTGTTACTGTCCTCCAGAAGAGGAGCGCTGGTAACGGAGGAAACCCGTCTCTTTGCCTAGCGTACCAACTTCTCTTCTCAAAACTAGACTTGGTTGCCATGAACTTACAATAGGAAAGGCATGGGGGCACCTGGGCATGGATAATGGGTCAGAGAGGCTCTCTTTGCCAGCATCAAGGTAGAGATATTCAGGAATTCATCTGATTTGGGGTGTGAAAGGAATGCCGCTGGCCCTGGAGACCGTTGTCCAGCTGGGCTTGCCAGTTCCCTCTCTTCTTGCTGCATCGTGGGCCATCGGGTACCTTTCTCTAAACAGGAACAAGATCAGGACTCCACATGCCACGTTATCCCCCACAGGCTGCCGTAGCTCCACCCAGCTCCCAAATAAATACATGAAGACTTAGTCTAACTTACAAATGCCTGACCTTAGCTTAGATTGTTTTTAGTCAACTTTTCGAACTAAATTATCCTGTTTCTCTTTAACTACATTTGCCTCTGGGTTTTTGTTTTGTTTTTACATTTCTGCACATGCACACACTTTTTTTTAAGACAAGGTTTCTCTGTGTAGTTTTGGAGCCTGTTCTGGAACTCACTCAGTAGACTAGGCTGACCATGAACTCACAGAGATCTGCTTGCCTCTGCTGGGATTAATGGCGTGCACCACCACCACCCCACCTATCCTTTGTCCAGCCTTACTATTCAATTCCTTTTTAGAGCAATCAGGTGTCTTAGGCAGACAATGGAACGTGGTTTTACAGAGTTAAACAAATGCAGCCTAAAAGAATGCAACACATCTTTGCACCATTAAACAAATATTCCACAGCTTAAGCAAATGTAACCTATCTTAAACTAATATTCCACAACACGACGCTTTACCTGTTCAAGACCTCTGAGTTTGGGTGATTCTGATCTTTTTCGTCAGATTATCAACCATTCTTCACAGTTCCACAAATGACTGATGCCATCTTTATAGCCAGCTTTCTCTAGTTCTTTTCAAAGAAAAATGCTCAGGTTTTCCACGGGTGGAAATAGCATCTTAGGGTTGAGATTCCACACTCATGAGTTAGGATGATTGACAGGGCCTCTGTGATGTTGCAACTGGCCTGGCAGAAATGAAAATACCCTAAAGGTGTCTCTCAATCAGACTCTCAGATTGTTGGCACCGCAAACCCCCCAAAATTGGAATTTCCTCAGAAATCTCATACTGGGAGGAAGGAACGGCACCAGCCAGAGGGGAAGCTTCACTCTAGAGAGAGATTTCACACAGTTTTAGGCTTCTCTGGCCACCTTACAACATGAGATAGACGCTCAGACAAGGATGGTCAGTAGTAGGAGGCGAGATGGACCGCCAAAGATTGACGCATCCTTGGCTCTCTGTCTGAACTCCGATCTCACTTCAGGACCCTGAAGACAAAGATGGATTTGGGGGAGCTCTCTGTCCCTCTTCCCAGGGTGGCCACACGAACTAAATCTCCCTTTTCCGTTTTTGCACTTTTAATTTAGCTTTTTAAATTGGTTCATTGAGGGTGGATAGCTAGACCTGGGCACAGGCAGTGACCTCCAGGTTCAATAACAATGCGTTACTAGACCTAGTTCTCCTGAAGAAAGCCCTGTCACCATTATGGGTGATGCCCTTGATGTTCAGCCTATGGCAAAGACTTTCTTTCTCTCTTTCCTCCCACAAGAGGGGCAGGGGTGTTGGGGGGAGAAATTGAGAGAGGGACCAACCACTAGCCACTAAAGATTTTGGCTTTCTTTTCATTGTAAATGCCCAATTCTTTTAAGGTGTTTTATATCAGCTCCTCCTCTCCCCCCCCCCCCCCCCCCAGCTCTGAGTTTCTACCACGGCCATCGCCACAGGAAATAAACTTTTCTGGCCTTCCTGCATATCAATTCATAGGCTCCTTCCTCCCAACCCTTCCCCCCTCCCCCCAGGTGCTGCCCTGCACGACTTGATCTGACCTTGTCACTTCTTAGTTTGCCCTTGAGCGGCCTTTCAGGTGGCAAGAAGGCTGCACACTGACACAGAGGCGGTGCCTGGGCATGGGTTTGTGCTTTGCCGCTGGTCCCAGGACAAGCGTTTCTTCCAGGGGCTCTCAAGAGCAGATTACCCTCATTCTGTCCTCCATTTCCACCTATTCCTGCCTGTCCTCCTCTTTGTGAAGAGTTTCTGATTACCACAGAAAGAAAGATACAAAACCCAAGGACCAATCAAAGAAGAAACAGACATGTGGTTGGGACAAAATAAAGAGACACAGTTCCACACAAGATGCAGCCTTCAACCATCTGTTGCTTCTGAGCTCCCACCTGCAGTCCGTGCAGCCGGGTGGGCAGGAGAGCTCTCATCTCATTTGGCATCCTTGTTTTCCTATCTTCCCTGTGTGCACGGACTTGGTTTAGGGAGTGGGAAGCTGTTTGATTTGCCGGAAATACTGTTCC
This sequence comes from Alexandromys fortis, assembly GCF_014885135.2. Classification (NCBI taxonomy): domain Eukaryota; kingdom Metazoa; phylum Chordata; class Mammalia; order Rodentia; family Cricetidae; genus Alexandromys; species Alexandromys fortis. The sequence goes on from NW_026068010.1 coordinate 2,309,934, forward strand.
TTGTGTGGCTAATCCTTGGGAGTGCTCAGCTTCGCCCAGCTTGGGGACAATCCCAGCAGAGAGCAGACTGACCGTTTATAGGGATTTATGTGTAACTCTGGCTTCTGTGTCACACCAGGGAAAGGTCAGAGATGTACCTTAAGGTCTAGCTCACAATGGCGTGTCCTGGATTCATTTTTCTTGAACAGCTTCCCGGTGAAGAAAAACTGTTTTCTTCCTGATGCCGAGGGAACAGTCAAGCCAGGAAGATGGCCGACCCTTCCCTGCCCCTTGCGTGTGGATGTTGGGATTCTTCGTTGGCCTTAACTCCATGTTTGATGATGCAACCTCTGCCTCTGTTGCAAGCAGAGCTGAGTTTGTGTCTTCAAACAGGCATTGAGCTGGGACGGCGCCTTGCTCCTCCAGGTATACAGCGCCCTCTGTTGGCCACCTTGAGTAAATGCCCTGGACCTGCAACTAGCAGTCACCGAGTGTAACTTAATTCTGTATGTTTTTTTTGTTTTGTTTTGATGCTCTGCTTATCTTCTTTTTTTATTGAGAAAAGGGAAAAAAGTTTCCGCCTCCTCCCAGCCTCCCATTTCCCTCCCCCTCCTCCAACCCTTCTCCCCCTCCCCCCACTCCTCTCCCCCTCCCTCTCCAGTCCAAAGAGCAGTCAGGGTTCCCTGCCCTGTGGAAAGTCCAAGGTCCTCCCCCTCCATCCATGTCTAGAAAGGTGAACATCCAAACTGGCTAGGCTCCCACCAAGCCAGAACATGAAGTAGGATCAAAACCCCGTGCCATTGTCCTTGGCTTCTCATCAGCCCTTATTGTTCGCCATGATCAGAGAGTCCGGTTTTATCCCATGCTTTTTCAGTCACAGTCCAGCTGGCCTTGGTGAGCTCCCA
>NW_026068010.1:2312183-2343265 GCF_014885135.2 Alexandromys fortis
CTGAAATCCAATCCTCCTGCCTCTGCCGAACTCAATGCCTTTTTTTTTTTTTTTAAAGGTGCTGGTATATGGATTGGACCAAGGCTCATTGTAAGTAATTTCGGAAGACTGAGGATGAGGGTCCAAGTGTCAAGTCGTCTCTTAGGGGTCCTTCCTTGCCCTCTAGTGGCCAAACTCTACTGCAGTGCTACTCGATAGACTTAGCTTCTAGGGCGGGGCTAAAAACCCTAGGTGCCCCTTTTCCTTTGTCCTGTGGTTTTTCCCTTCCCCTGCCTAAGTGGGAACCCATTGGCAGTGGGCAAGCAGCACCCAGGGTCGCCTTCCTTCCAGCCGTTGCTGGGCTCTTGGATTTCCCTGTACCTGTTGCGCCCAGCTTCGAACCGGTTCAAGGCTGATCCACACAACCACGCAACTACCACAGAGAAATTGCTTTTTCTCACCCCAACACAGCTCCTAAATTTCGGATTGTGTTCCGGGGGCCCTCTGGAGGCCAACGGGTGTCATTACATCCTCTCCACCAAGCCTTTAGGTGAACGAGGAGGGGTGTGGGAAGCAAGCCTTCAGTGGGAGGAAGACGGAGAGCGAGATTTTGGGTTTCCCCTTTGGGGAATTTCTGTGTCTTGATATTTCTAAACTTCTGTTTCAGCAGAACAGTTTTATTGAACTGCAATTTACCCACTCAAAGTGCACAGTGTAGCTATTGGCATAGTCGCACGACCACATTTCCCCCTTCCCTAAGGAAATCCCACCCTCAAAAAGAAGAACGATCACCCGATGAATGGGCACCCCCAGTATTCCCTAGTCCCAGCCTTTTGTAACCACCAATACACCTACCTCTCCCTGTGGATTTGTCTGTTCCCTACACATTGTATAGTAGGTGGCCTTTTGGGTAAGGCTTCTTTTGCAAAAACAAGCATTTGCTCCTGTTTTATTTACACTTTAATTAGAATTACCATATCATTTATCACCCAAAATGCAACACTTCCAGAAAGACGCTGTTTGTAATTGTTCCGCCACAGCAATCGGCAGGATCTAGGGTACCCGTGGCCAGCCAGGGAGCCATCCACACCTCTCCCCAGCTCCTCAACTGCGGGCTGCCCCCTTCCTAAGTCGGAATTACTAAACCACACTCAGCACCCCGCACCCCGCACCCCTCCACATCTCTAGGGGAAGTGCAGTCAATTTGCTTTCAGTCACTAATGCTGGTTAGAGCCGAAGCGCGCTCATGATTAATGAGAAGAAATAAGACAATTTCCCCCAAAGAAATGAGAACTGGCAGTTTCGTTTTTCATTTTTGGAAGCATGAAATCTAACTGCATGGGGGGCAGATTGGGAAAGAAAGCAGGGGCAGAGAGCAAAGCTGATAAGACAAATGGGGAAGGGATGTCAGGAACAAAGGGGCCATCAGGAGGCGATGCCGAGTGGCCTAATTGGGTGGGTCCTGCACGCTGCCCCTGGAAATGGCAGCGTCATTATTTATTGCTCTTCACCACACCTGGCTCACTGTCGTGTCTCCCGTGATGGTCTCTGCCATGCTCTTTTGTGGGGAGGAGATTGCCACTGTCTGCAAGCAAATGCCAAGTTTATTATTCGTTAATTGTAAGCGTGCATTGAGCCGACGTGGAAGCTACGCCAACGATGAAGTGTCGCCTGCTTGGTGACACTCTGCATCTGCTGCTCACGAGAAAGCTACAGTGTGATTCCGCCGTGACTATTGACCACCCAGCCTTCCTTGCTGCGTGAAGGGTCGATCAAACAACGAAATTCGTCAACCAGACTTGGCACTTGTTAGAGTCCCATGTGTAACGTGTTCTACCTGTCATCCTCTGTCACACTGCAAAGCAAACACAGGCTGTCTCGGAATGCAGCTACGTAAAAGGAAAAATCGTGTACTGCAACCAAAATACCACACACAGCACACACACACACATGCACGCACGCACACATGCACATACACACATCTTGGGCTCTGATCCAACCCCTGTGTCCTCCTAGAGCCTAAATTCTTTAAGGAATTGAATAATTAGTCTGAGAATTTGCATTGTGAACTCACTAATGAGGCCAGTTCGGGCCACCTGCCGTAATGATTGTTCACTGTGGAACCGGACGGTGGTGGTCCCAAGAGCAGACCTAGGGCCTGTCTGCTTCCCCAGCCTAGGAGCTGGTTCTGGTCCCCACATGCAAATGAGCCCTCCTGGTATCCCTAGCAGCCTTTGTTTGTGTGTGTTTTGTCTGGGCTCATCCATCTGGCTCCCCTTCTGCCACCTTTCCTTCTGTTTACACCCACCATTCTCAATTTGTCTTCCAGCTCTTTCTGCACCAATTACGCTCTAGACAGATTTAGTCGCTCTCTGGGCCAGCTGCTCAAATGCATCCTTTTCTACATGGAAGATACTTAGAGCAGGCCCCCAGCCAGTCGCAAGGATTCCCACACTTAGAGTCTAGAAGAAACTCACTGGAACTTTTCTGATTCTGGTGCCATCCCCCAAATTCATTCATCAGGAACAAAGAAAAGGTATTGATTTCCCAATCGTACTTAGAACAGCCAAACACCCGTTAGCAGTCCCGGTTATTGGTACAACGAAAAGATGAGGGCTGTGCCCAACTGGCCTGTGTCTTTCCTGATACTGTGCTCCTCGAGAGCTTGGCCCTGCTTTCTGGGAACAGGAAGCCACTGTCAAGCGCCTTCCAGGAAGGAGCTGAGCCCAGCTCTCAAGCCCATGAGCACTTGGATTTATAGGAGGTGCTGTTTGGGCAGCCGCCTTTGTGCTTTCAAGTATAGGAGCCAGCCATGATAAGCTAAATATGAACAGGTTACCCAAGGGAAGTTCTTTACTTTCAACCATTATCACCTGCCAGAGGTGCCAGGACTCTGCCACTGATAAGTTTAATGGAGGCCTGAGTCTCAGTAGTTTACCCTGAAGCAATACCTGGTTGCAGGAAGGACCATAAACTGAGATTACCTGAGCACCACCCAAGAACAGACCAACCAAAGGAAATGCCTAAAGTTCCAACCGCTGTAGATAGGATCACCTGCCAGCACACACTCACCAGGACACCCCTAGACAAGCGTCAGCCAATCAGAGGTCCTGAACCTCAGGAACCCCTCACCCCCATCTTTACTACTCTAAAAACTCAACTCTAACTGAGCTCGGGGCTCTCTGTTTATTTCAATACGTTGGACATGCGGAGAGACCGAGTTTGCAAACTTGAATAAAATAAAGGCTCTTTGCTTTTACATATGGGACTAGGTCACCTTGTTGGATTTCTGGGGGACTTCGAGGATTTGGGCATAACATGAAGCATATTTAAGGTAGGATCAGCATCTTTGGCACACCTGGCCCCACCCCTTTCGGGGGGACTTGGCAGAGTGCATCACCCCTTGCTTAAGGCAGGCAGTACCAGGTCTCTTTAAAAGGCGGGACTCTGCCTACTTCTTCCTCTTTCTCTTCCTCTCTCTGCCCCCTTTTCTCTCTCTTTCTCTTTATCTCCTCTCCCTTTCCTTTCCCCAGTAAAACTCCCCACGTAAGCTCTGTCTGCATGGCATCGTTTGGACCCACCATCTCCCCGGTATCATAACAAGCAGAATGATAGATTCAGAAGAGTTTTTCCAGGGTAGGTGCTTCGTACTACAGGATGTCTTGTTCCCAGAAGAGCTGCACATCCCTTTCAGAGTCATCCAAGCTCACAAGGATCCCTGGCTCCCCCAGAGGAGCACACCTTAAAATTCACTGTACAAAAGAATTCCGGCAGGTCCCAGGAGTCTGTGTCCAGCTGAATTCCACATAAAGGGTGACAAGCTGCTAATACGACCCACTCTGTGACACAGTTTTCCTTTGTCCTCTGACATTCTTGGCTCCCCAGGTAGCTGCTCTTCCAGCTGCCAGGAAACCATGTGCAGAACATTCCATGTGGCTCTAGGTATGTCAAACCTGGTTCAAGGCACCAGAGCGGAATCATCATCATCCCTGGGCCAATGGAGCATCTACAAGCCTCTGATGGGCAGCATGGATACACTCTGGTCAAGCCTGAAGGCAGAAGGGATAAAATCAGCTAAAGTGACCCAACTCCATCTAGGAGCCACTGGTACAAAGGCCTATGAAGGAGAAGGATGTGGTGTTACTGACAATTGTCCCACCTCCACAGGCCAAACCCAAAGATCAAGCCTTCTAAACTCCGAGTAGCTCCTGTGTAACCTGGTCAGCATTTCAAGAAATATATTACATGATAGATAGATAGATAGATAGATAGATAGATAGATAGATAGATAGACAGATTATGGATGGATAGATAGATAGATAGATAGATGATAGATAGATGGAGTATTGTTTTCTGAACTTTTATTTTGAGCCACAGGTAATTCCTCAATCAGGGAGCAGCATCTATGAGGACCTTTCAAAGGACAGAACCTGCTCATCAGCTTCTCAAAGTGAGATATGTGTACCTGTGACATCAGTGGTCCCTGGAATTGTTTGATCCGTGTGTTGCTGGGGAAATCGGTGTGTTGCGGGGGGGAGGGGGGAGATCGGTCTCTCAGGGGCATTTCCTACACACACTGTGGTCCTCTGCCTACCTCCCCTACCTGTCCAGGCTGAAGCAGCCTCCCCTATGCCCTGTGCCCAGATCCCCCCTCCTCCTTTCTGGATTAGCCCATGGTCTTGTACATGCTAGGCAAGCACTCTAACCACTGAGCCACATGCTATCCAGGGATTTCTTTGTTTTTATTGTTTTAGATTTATTTGTTCGTATGTGTAGAAGTGTTTTCCCTGCATGTTATGTATGTGCACCATGTACATAGTTGGGGTCCACAGAGGCAAGAAGAGGGCATCAGACGCTCTGGAACTAGGGTTGCTGACGTCTGGGAACTGAGTGGGGTCCTCTGTAAGAACAAGAACTCACCAAATCTTGTCTCCAATCCCAGGAACTGCTTTCTCCCTCCTCCTCACATCCCAGGGTTTACCTTGGAAAATCTGAGCAATTGTTCCTATGGTCTGCCCTCTTCCTAGTAGTCACACTGAGCAGGGATACACCCCTCTCACTCCTCCCCCACATGCAGACCCCAGTGATGTCCAGAGCCTTAGGAGTATGCTTTCTAACCAGCTGTGGCACCCCTTTGTTAACCTGCTGCAGAAAGAGTGCAGAGACAGCATGCCCGCTCAAGCGCCAGCTTTCCATATGCCGCACCCAATGCCTGCGTGGTACTGGAAGCATATTTGAGATGGGACCAGCCCAAGTGTCATCAGCTGAGCTGGGACAGGATTCTAGCCGTCCAGACTTATCTCCCTAAATAACAATCACATTAAGTGTGACTGGTGAGCTGATGTCTGACCTGCAAGCTGGCAGGGGAAAAGTTCCCACGATGGCTCTGGAGCCGGGGCAAGTTTGCCTGCCCCATCTGTCTACATTGGGCCATTTCTTCTAACCCCCCAGCTGCTCTGTGGAAGGGAAAGGAAGCTCTGGGCTAGCCTGTGGTAGGCTCTGGGTTTCACACACTCCTCTGTGGCTGCACAGAGTTATTGCCCTTTGGTCCTAAGATGGTCTTGTTTGGTCTGACGTTCCTTTTATTGCAAGCACTCTGGAGAAGTTTCGAGTCACGGTCAGGAATGGCAAAGAGGAGGGAGGGAAACCTGTGATGAAAACCCAGGTAGCCCACAGAAAAGTGGTCAAGGACAGAAGCCACAGCTGGAGACATGGATAGGTGTGACAGTTGGCTTGAGAGTACAGCGACAGGTAATTCATATAAATCAGACCGATCCGGGCTCAAAATCTCAGTGCGTGCTTCTTGGTGCTATGGTTTGGAGCTTGTTGTCAAAGAACGTCATGGAGGGACGTGTATGGTTGAGCAAGACTGTTCACCTCTCAGTGACCCGGAAGTAAACTGAGAGTGAAGAAGGGGCCAGGGTCCTAATGTCTTCTTCAAGAGTATGCCCAGTGACCTAACTTTTTCTCACTAAACAGGATGCCTGCCACCCTGTAACACAGTTCCTCATGCTGTGGTGACTCCCAACCTTAAAATTATTTCATTGCTACTTCATAACTGTAGTTTTGCTACTGTTATGAATCATAATGTAAACATACGTTGTTGCTGAGGAGGGCCAGTCCTCAGCTTGCTTGGAGGTTTGGGCCCTGGCGAGCAGGGCCAGCCCATTACATGGAGCCGGTGCTGCGCTTACACTGCTCACCCTGCTTGGGGGAAGAGAGCACAGGGCCGTGGGCTGCAAACAAGATGGTTGTGCCCCTGACGCTGTCCAGCCTCACGATCACCTTGACTCTGGGCAGCAACAGGTCTCCCAGGTGAGTCTCAGCGATAGTCCAGTATTTATGGTGCTTCAGAAACCTTGAGTCAGATCAATGACTCGTTGCAATAAGTATTTACATGTAGAGTTGTCTCCGCAAAATAATACAGAGCGGGACACACAACAGACTGGAACATCACTTGAGTAAATGAGTGTGTGATAGAGAGATGGGAAGGCTGGCGGATGGAGCGGTGCGTAAGGAGGATGGCTGAGTAGGCTGCTCCTCTGGCAGCTGGGAGGCTGCAGCCACCTACTGGCCAGCCTTGGCCTGTCACTGCCCGCTGGGCCAGTGCGGAGCCACTTGGCCTACAGGCCCAGCCAGATCATGGAGTCTCCGGGGTTGAGGCTGCCCTTATGGACTGCAGACACAATGATGGGGCACTGGCAGGGCAGCATGTGCCAAGGGCAGGGTGATGGATTGCGTCCCGGAGCTCACACAGGCCCTGCCGCAGATATGCTACCTAACCACACAATCACCCAGACTCGGAGCAACAAGATATCCAAGACGAAGAATGGTTCGTTTTCTGGACTAAACCTCCTCAAAAGACTCCTGTGATCCACGCGGAGGCCATGCTCAGTCCATGATTTGTGTCGCCAGTGCAGGCCATATTAATATCCAGGGTCTGTGCTGCCACCAGGAACCAGGCTGATGACCGTGATCCAAGACACCACTGGAAACCATGTAGAAGTCTATGATCCACGCTGCCGCAGGCGGCTATGGACAAGGAAACTTCTTTTGCAGTAGTATAGATGACTGCAGACTCATGACTGAGAATGAGAGACACTGAAGGCGTCTGTGACAACTCCCTCCCACCAAGAAGAAACAGTTTAGACATGAGCTATGAAGCCCTTAAAAGCTGTGATAAGATGCTGAAGTGTAGCTCTCTCCTCACAGCTGATGACCACGAAGGGACTCTCCGGGGAGCAGTTTAAATAGACTGGGGGAGTGGTCAAGGTTTGGCAGGCTACCTCATCCCTCCTCGGGGGAGGAGCCAAGGTTTGGTGGGCACAGGGGCGGGCCCTCCAAAGATGGAATCCAGAGACTGGGACTTACATTCCTGTGTGGATGCCTCCAGCCATAAAATTATTTTGTTGCTACTTCATAATTTTTTTGTTATGAATCGTACTGTAAATATCTGTGTCTTCCATTGGCCTTTGGGGATCGTGACCCACAAGTAGAGACCCGCTGTCCTGAAGATTTCCACCCTCTCTCAGTAAGTTGAGTCCGGGGGCATGGAGGGGCATTTAAGATCCAAACCATAACAGCAAGGCTTTGTGTTTAAGGACGTAGTTTGTCTTGGGTTGTGGACAGAACCTGGACACGCAGAGAAGGAAGGAGGCATGGGTATTCTGAGGCAGAGGTCTACCCGGCTTATCTTCCTGTTGCTATGGCTTGATTCATCTTCCTGTTGCTATTGCTTGAAATGGACCAAAGGTAGACAACCCAGGGTCTGCTTGGAGTTTCCCTGCATTTTGTACCGTGCTTTTGGTCCACCAGGTCTGTTCAGTTTTTTGTGTATAATCTGTATACAATATGTGTACAATGACAGCCAGCTGGACTCTAGGAGGTCATCAGACGCAGCCAGTGGCTGCTGTAAGAAGAATGTAATGCCTACTCTGTGTGAAGAGGTTGGTTTGTTTATCTTGTGGGCATTATTTCAGCATTTGGGGAGTTTGTGCTTATTGGAAAGCCAAAGTGCTTAAGAAGAAAATTAAACATATTTTAATTATAAATGTGCCTTAAATGCTCAAAAGAAGCTAATTAGCTCTGTTCTAAAGCCTTTTGACAATGATTGTGTGGGTTTACATGGTATATTGGCTGCTTTTCTGCCACTGTAAGGAAAAATAAACCACCAAAGCCAACGCAGAAGGAAGAGTTTATTTGATTCCTGGTTCCAGAGGCAGCAAGCATGGTGGTAGGAGCAGGAAACTGAGCTCACAGCATCAGCCAGAAGCACCAGGCAGGGAACAAACAGGAAGTGGGACCAGACTAGAAATGGTCAGAGTCCACCCCTAAGTGACAGGCTTCCTCCAGCAAGGCTCCACCTCCTACCAGCCCCACAACCTTCCCAAACAGTGCCACCTACTGGGGACAAAGTGTTCAAAAGCAAGAATCTATAGGGACGTTCTCAGTCAAACCATCATGAATGGGTTTCTAAGTAAAACAACATTGATCAGGTTTAGCTTTAAAACTTTTTAGGGGGTGGCTTTCAAGACAGGGTTTCTCTATGTAGCCCTGACTGTACTGGAACCCACTCTGTAGACCAGGCTGTCCTCGAACTCACAGAGATCCTCCTTACTCTGCCACTTGAGTGCTGGGATTAAAGATGTGCGCCACCACCAGCCGGCTCACATTTTGATCCAGCCATTCTTCTGAGTCCTAGTCTATCAGTGTTCCACCACTGGAAAGAGAAGCCAGCGTGTCAGGGGCAACAGCTGTCACCAGCTGAGGTTTGCCTTTCAGGAGCAGATAAACCCTTCCAGTTATCTCTTACTAATGAGTGACGTCCCTCTAGGCTGTGGCCCGAGGCTAGCTCATATCCTCCGGCCCCAACTCCTTCATGAAATCTCTTCTAGTGCTAGCTGTCCATCCTGCCTTGTGAGGCTGTTCTCACCTCAGGGTCAACAGCCTATGATGCTCTCCCCAGCAGCCTTCCTGCCACCTGGCATCGTTGACATCCTTGTCATTGTCTCCACTTTTATTTAGCAAACTGATACTACTTTAGAGGTTGTCTTGCCCCAGTCAGAAGTCTGCTTCTTACTTCCAGACCACAGGGGGGTGGAGGGGGGGAGGTGGGAGTGAGGAGGTGGGAGTGGGGGTGGGAGTGGGGGGGGGGGGGGGGGGGGGGTGGGAGTGGAGTGGGATTTTAAACATGGNAGGTGGGAGTGAGGGGGTGGGAGTGGGGGTGGGAGTGGGGGGGTGGGAGTGGAGTGGGATTTTAAACATGGAGATGACCGAAGTCACCAACGATGAGATTTCCCCTTCTAAAGGATTTATAGTAGAGTTGTCTCTCATTATCTTCAGGGCATTGGTTCTAGAAACTTTATGGATGCCAAACCCCAAGGAAGTCAAATATTTGCACAGAGCGGATGCACACATACCCGTCTAGACCTTAACTAGTCTAGGGATTACCTACACTGTCTACCAAAGTGAGACTGTTGAACACACACTTTCTTGACTCGTTTGTTCATGGAATAACAAAAGAAACACCCGAAAATGAGCGAAACAAACTTTGGCTCAGTGGTTGAATCTGTGGGTGTGGAGGAATGACTGATTTTTTTTTCAACGATAACCAAGATCTAATTCCAGAATATTTCCCTTGCCTCCCAAGGAGCCCTGCACAGTGCATGCTCTTGAAAGTAAAACACGAAGTCTTCAGAGGTTTCAATCTAATCCTGGCTGACCCAGTGGAGGGAATGGTGGGGTTGTGCTTCCGGAATCCAAACTTCACTTCCTTTATTTCCCATCTGTGGTCCTGTCTGTGGTCTCAAGATTCCCAGCGTCCAGTCTGTCATGGGTAAGTGATGGGAACTGCTCCATGTAAAAGCATATGAGCTGAAGCAGATAAATGAACTGGTACGGTCGGGGAATCAATAAGCCTAGCAGTTTATAACTTCTGGTCTAAGGAGCTAACTACCCACGTCCCTTAGAATTCAAGCTTCCGTTCTGAGATTTGCAAGTCACAAGAAATAATACCCAGAGACCAATCTCACAGCCTGGATATTGCTGTCTGCCACCTGGATATTGCCATCCACAACGCAGTTAGCATCCCAGCATCCTGTCCCCTCCTGCTGTCCTTGAAGGACCTCCCTTCCCGGTAATCCCCAGAAACACCTCGCCAGTGCCCCCCTTTCCTCTGCCCTTATTATCTCAACATTTGTTCGGCATTACCGCTCAGGACCAGTTTTTCCACTCAGCAGTTTGGTTTTCATCCATGCTGAATTGATATCAACAGTTCATTCACCCTCCTTGCTGGCAGTCACCTGAAATATAGACACGGCCCCGCTTATTTAGCTGCCTTTCCAACCAGGCTCTTTCTGGATTGCTTTGCGCTGGGGCTATTCCTTTAGTGTGAATACATCCAGGCTGCTCAGTGTGCAAAGAATTCATCACGGAGTCCATAGCTTTCAGAGAGCTCATTTCTTCTGTGCTTTGGGAAGGGAAGCTTATTTGTCTCATTTTAGCGTTGGCAAAATAAGCTTGCATAATGCCCTAGGAAGCACATGAGACAGCGAGGGTCACCTGAGTAAATACGCTCTGCCTGTTTCCTCATAGAAATGCAGTCACAAATAGCTGCAGAATACTAAATTCTGGGAATGCAAAAAGGATGAGATTTTTGTCCTTGTAGGCCTTGCAGGAGAGTGGGGGAATCCTCTGCTCAAAAATATCAATTCCATACACATTCTGACTAGAAAGATAATCACTGTAATGCAGGGGGGAGGCTAAACCTCTGGAGGGACTGTGTCGGGGTGGGGAGGTGTGGCCACAGCGGAGGGCAGCAGTGCAAACACCCTGCTGTGCAGAAGGGTTCTGCTAAAATTTTTCACTGAGAAAAAAAATGTTCCCTGAAGGTATCTCATCCTCGGACAGATGCCGGCTAGATAGTTCTATTTCCATGACTAGTCAAATCGACCGGATCAGCAGAGCCTAGCAGACGGAGACCCCAATGATTTGGATGGAATGAGAAAATCGTTTCCTTTACTAGTGACACCCCGAGACCTAAAGGCCAGGGACTAGACGGTAGAGGGAAGCAAACAGATCCAACTCCCAGGCTGACACTGTGCACCAAGCTCAACTGTGTGGCCAATGTGCTTGTCAGGTTGTTAGCATCATGGGAGCTGCCTGGTGCACACCGCCAGGAAAACCAGGCCTTTTTCTGAAGGGTTCGAGGGAGAGGCAGAGAGCAGTGATTGGTACTTCTGAGTGTTTGTGATATGCCAGGTGGTGTATGAAGGGCTCCTCACGTTCTCACGATCGTCACCCCCGGCTCTCTCGGGGAAGAGTACAGATCATCGCGTAGGTGAAAAGCTCGCCCTAGATTGCCACAACACGCAGGGCTCTGGGATAGACGTGACCAGGTCATGGGAATGAAGGAACGAGAGTCACCCTAAGATAGGGTGGTTGCTGGGTGCTGATGGAGATGCACCATTAGCCATGGAATCTGGTGTGTGTATTATATAGTCTGGGATGATGGAAAGGTTAGCTCACCTCCGTAGGCCGTCCATCGGGGAGCAGTCTCGGGATGCAGTCATTTTGGAGAAAGAAGCTGTATTTGATTGGTGTGGGACAATGGTCTGTATTCTGTCAATTCCCACAGCACTTGATGTTTCCTGCATACACTGCCAACATCTGTACGCCACCAGGGGAAGGACTTGCTATTCCCATGGGTCTGAGGCACTGAGGTCCTTGACATGGCTGTGCTCATGCCAAGAATACACACCCACTCAGGACTTCATTCATTCACACACCATGTAGGCACAAGGCCCAGAGCTGTGCATCTGGAGGGAACTGTGAAGTGCTACTTTACCTAAAAAGAATGTGGACAGAGTTCAGAGGTCAGTGACCCTTGGCTGGTCCAGTGTGTTAGTGATGCTGGGGCCATCAAGGAAAACGGTCTGTTGTTGTCAACAAAACCAAGATCTTGGAGCAAGATGGGTTGTACCATTTTCTGGCCCAGAGATGTCTTCAGCTAGACAAAGACATGTAGACAGAGGCAAAAGCCAAGCAGGGCCCGAGGCACTGAGACAGTAGTTTGAATGTAATTGGCCACCACAATCTCACTGGAGTAGCAAAAGAGGTGTGGCTTTGTTGGACTGGGCGCGGCCTTGCTGGAGGAAGTGTGTCACTATGGGGGCAGGCTTTGAGAGTTCCTATGCTCAGGAAATCGCCCAGTGTCTCAATCGATTTCCTGATGCCTACAAGATGTAGGACATTTCTCCAGCACCGTGGCTGTCTACACACTGCCATGCTTCCCACCATGATGCTAATGGACCGAACCTCTGAAACTGTAAGAGAGCCACCCCAATAAAATGTTTTCCTTTATAAGAGTTGCTGTGGTCATGGTGTCTCTTTGCAGCAACGGAAACCCTAACTAAGACAGGCAGTCACTGGTAAGGGCACCAAGCTGTTCTGACGCAGATTTTGGAGGTTTGCACCCTGCTAAGAGGATCTGGGGAGGCACGAGGTTAGAGAGCAGAGACTCCAGTGTTACTCAACAAGCTGATTTTGGAGCCACCAATCGGTGTGTGTTCCTGCAGACATATGTGTATAGTACCAATACCGCCAGCATCTCTCTGTTCACTGAACATGTGCTTTAGACACCACAGATAGCAGATTCAGAATCCATTACAGGAGTTCTTGTGTCATCTCAGAGTGAGGAGACGGACTAGCTGAATATAGCATGCACAGGATGATGGACGCCAGTCAAGAAGCAGTCCCTCAGAAGTCCAGGCTAAGCCCACATGTTCAGGGAGCATGTGCCAGCCACAGCCAGCAATACTATGAATATTGCTTGAGTTCACTTTCTTTGCAAAGACCGTGCCACTCAGCCTCAGACCACTTCCTTTATGGTTCCCCTCCCTCCCTCACCCCCTCTGAACAGAAGCTTTGTGTTCCAGAAGCTTTGTGTTCCTATGGCCTGTGTACACAACCCAACTGTGATTCGCTCTTGGTGGCACCGCCAGTAGCCACTCCATTCCAGTTCCCCAGAAGCTCATGCGACCAAAGGCCACCAGGGAGGAGTGGTGGCCGATGAACTACTCCCACGGCCCTCCGGTAGCTGCAGTCTGCTGAGGCCATGGCCTGGTATCCTTGGCACAAAAGTTCCCCACACCCATGTCATCTGAGAACACAAGTCTTTTCTTGCAGATCCTACAAGAGACCTACCCTCCACCAACATCCCGAGGGTGGGATCCAGCTATGCCAATTCCCAGGCAACTAGAAAAAGCTTTGATGTTTGACCTTCCCCAGGCCAGGCCACCATCTCGTCAGATGCTGCCCTGGCCATTCTGAGACCCAGAATGCTTGGAGCTCAATGAAGCTCAACAAAAGTAACCATGCTTTATTTCAGCAACAAGGCTCCTCAGGTGCTCTCATCTTCAGGTCACTACTGTCCCTTAGGCAAACAGGGAGGCCACCTGCTGGCCAAGCCTTCTTCCTCTCAGCTTTGGGAGGAAAGGCCCAGTCAGGCTTGTTTTGGAGCCTGAAGAAGGGCACATTCTAGCACCTACTTTACCTCGGCTCCATCTGGAGGCTGACAGTTCTTGTCCCTGCTATCGCAAAACTCAGTTGTTGCTGGGAGCCGATTTGAGTGGCTGCCATTACAAGATGGCATTTGGCCCTGGCCTCACTTGATAAATAACTCCATATTAAGGTTGCAGTTCTTAAACCAGAAAACAGGGTGAGTTGTTGTGATCTAGCTGCCCACACTCCCCCTGACCGGCAGGGGAACTTCCTTATGGTCTGTAATTGACAAGGATGTTCCCCTTCTTTCTTTCCAGCTGGTGGGTCTCCAGAAAAGCAGTTAAAGTATCAAAGTATCAAAGGTTGCTAGGCAGACTCCCTATATAAGCAGCTACAACTCAGAGCTAGGGGCCCCTTGCTTTCTGCTCTCCCTATAACCAAGAGGCTCCAATAAAACATGATTTGGGAAGAATCCTCGTATGGTAGCTGTTCCTTCCTGCTGGTCAGGGAGTTCGCCGCAAGTTGTAACTTAATGCAAGGGGCTCGTGTTCCTGGGAATAAAATACTGAGAAATACTAGTGGAGGAAGAGCCATTGCCACAGCACGAGGGAAGAAGGTTGAGAGCTTGATTCTAGAGCGTTGCTCTCGACCCACAGGGGTCAGTGGTTTGTTATCTGGTCCATCAGGAAATCACATAGATACATTCTGGACCCATGCTTAGCTCAGGTAGAGCGGATGTTCCAAAGGTTATAACAGACAGACAGCAGCACCTCTGGGCATGCGCAGCCTGAATCGTGAAGATGATGGCAGACAGGAAGCTCTTTGTCAGAAAGTTTCGGTTGGAAAAAAAAAATAGCAGAAAGGAATGTTCCTGACATACTATCCAGCAGCTAACACTGACTCAGTTCCTTCGTTTTCTTTTCATGTGTAGGTCACTCTCAGTTGCTGGTCATCTCTCCTGTGAAACTCCCAGTTCACAGAATCCACAGTTTGTTTCTGTATCTAGTGATGTCTCCCATCAGAGGCTTGAGTCTGAGTTTAAACCACCTGTGGTCAGCTCCGGGTTAGGAATGGACCTGAGATGCACTTCTCCCAGAGGAGACAGAAGTCTTTTGGAAGTGTCCAGACCACTTTAAAAGTAAAACAGAAAAGCAATTCTCTCTCCATGCTTGGTATACGGATGTTAGATACGAAGCCATCCCAGAACCATGAGGAGACTGTCCTGAAGACAAAGAGAAAAAAAAGATAAAAACAAAACAAAATAACCCACAAAATCAAAAACAATGGAACAAAAAGGAGGGGGGTAAAAAAAAACCCTCACAATTGGACTGATATTGTTAGCTTATTGAGCTAGCAAAATACCTCTTGATGACGGAGCGGCTGGCTAACAATGCAGAAGTGTCAGAGATAGCCACACTGTTGCGTTATAGTTTGGAAATACAAACTATATAGACTTCCCTCTGGGCATGATTACAAGTCACGTCTTGCCATGTTTCCAAAGCCTTATGGGAATGAGGTTGGAAGGCCAGGATCTTGTCTTCTAAATCAAGCCAAGAAGCAAAAGAGTCTCCTCAGAGGGTTTCCCTTCAGTGTATCTGGAACCTAAAAGAACAGGCTACCTGCACCCTTCTCAAGAGCCATACCCAACATACAGGTAACCATACATACATACGGGTAACCATAACAAGGTAACCATACATACATACGGGTAACCATAACAGAGCGTTCTGCTCATGGCGGTGGGGGAAACAGCGCAAGGAGGCACAGGACTGTGGCTCGCCACAGCCTGGAAATCCAGCTAGGCATCTGTTTGAGTCCGTTGGGCAGCATTTTGCTCCTGGGAGCCCTTCTCGGTGGTCCCCGGCCCCACCCTGTTGTAAAAGCAGCTCACACATGCTGGTGAAGAACTTCTTTGTCTTGCCTCCTCCCCCTAAAAATGTAGAGACCCAGAGTTTTCCTCCCATTTCTGAACCATCCCTGTTTCCATCGAGCTAAGCCGAGGGCATGCACACCTGTTTAAATCTTATATGACTGCAAGATTTCTTGGGGATCGTTTTGGAGCTGACAGAAGCCACACTCACAAGGGCTTCTGAAAGGGGCCCTGTCTGTCTGGCCTGAAGTAAGAATCAGGGTGCTGTAAGGACAGCCGTAAGGGCCTGGGAAGTCTGTAGGGGTTGTCTTTAAATCCTCAGAAGCCTTAAATAGAGCTGTGTCTTGAAAAGAGTCCTTTTTGCTTTTCAAACCATCTACTTTGAGGATAATTGCTGTGTGGGGAGGCTGAGAGCATGGAACCCACAGACTTTGAAGTTGGGCCTTGATTCTTCATATTTTCTTTAAAGTGTTTGGAAAAGCAGAGCTATTCATAACCTAGTCTACTTGTTTTCATCTATCCTTTAATACAAAACACAGCAATTAATACTTCCCCAAACCCACTGTCCAACAGATACACCCGCATTCCTTGGTCATGTGGGTCAAAGGTTTTTTTTCCCCTGCGGCAGTTTTTCTGTGTAGCCCTGACTGTTCTGGAACTCCCTCTATAGACCATGACTGGCCTCGAACTCACAGAGATCCACCTGCCTCTGCCTCCCGAGTGCTGGGATTGAAGGCGAGTGCCATCACTGCCTGGCAGTTTTGCTCTTCTTTCTGACACCTCATTGTGCAAATCCTTCCCACCTTCCAGTAGCTCTCCTTGCTGTCTTTCAGTGCCCCGGAACAATCGAAACTCAGCGAGCCCTGACCTGCCTTAGAGCTCGCTGGCATTGCTCTGTCTTGTGTGTGTGCACCGTGGCCTGGATGTGAAGGTTAGAAGAGGTCTTGTGGGAGTCAGTTGTCCTCCTCCACCATGTGTGTTGCAGGGATTGAACGCAGGTCATTAGGCTTTTACGGATACGTGCTCTTAAGCCCTGAGCCATCTCACTGGCTGGATGCTTACATCTTTTCACTGTCGATATATAACTCCTGACACAGTTATAATGTCTGTTTAATAGCAAAAGGTATTCAGATTCTTCCACAAAGCTATAGCCAACTTGTTAGCTTATTCTAAAGTTACCATACATGGTTCTCTGGACAGTAGAAAAATATACATGCTTCTAACCAAAATCTGTAGTTTTTGCTAGGACTCAAAGGTATGAGTCTATTCCTTCTGTTTACAGACAACTGTTATCTGCTCTTTTTCTAAATTTTAACTTCTGTTCCTAGCTTAAACTTATCTCAGTAGGCTTCCACTTGGCTGGCAGACGCTATCTAAGCATCAGTTGCTGACTACAGCCTGCTCTGAATGACGGCGAGCCCTGGACTTCCTGAAAGCTGATGTGGACCAGTCAAACTGATATGAACACTCCCTGTCCCTTCAACAAAGTCTGATGAGTGCCCCATTGCCTGAATTTCCTCCCTACCTTTGGCTAGCCTTTCAACCTGCTTTGGACCTGGATAACAATGCCCCAATGTCAGCTTGAAGTAGTTGTGGAAAAGTACACGTGGTTCCATGCTCCCTGCCCAAAATAGGTTAAAAGGCCGAGACAATGGGGAACTCCCTGGCACGGGGGATAAGATAACTACCTATAGTGCTTGTTGATATACTAATAAAAATAGTCCATAGTTGTCAATTAATAGATTTATTAATTTAAATAGTTCCATACCTCCTTAAAACCAGGGACAAACAGGACCCCTTGGGTCCTGTCATCGGGGCTTGTGAAGCAGGAAATGTAGGAGCCAGCCATGATAAGCTAAATAAATCACCCAAAGGAAGTTCTTTACTTCCAACCATTATCACCTGCCAGAGTAGGACTCAGCCATCAGGCAACAATACGTTTAATAGAAGCCTAAGTTTCGGTAGTTTACCCTGAAGCAATACTAGGTTGCAGGAAGGACCATAAACTAAGATTACCTGAGCACCACCCAAGAGCAGACCATCCAAAGGAAATGCCTAACGTTCCAACCATTATAGATAGGATCACCTGCCAGTACACTCACCAGGACACCCCTAGACAAATGTCAGCCAGTCAGGGGTCCTGAACCTCAGAATCCCCTCACCCCCATCTTTACTACTATAAAAACCCAACTCTAACTGAGCTCGGGGGTCTCCGTTTATTCCAATACATTGGACGTGTAGAGAGACCGAGTTTGCAAACTTGCATAAAATAAAGGCTCTTTGCATTTACATACGTGACTCGGTCTCCTTGTTGGCTTCTGGGGGACTTTGCAGATTTGGGCATAAAACACACATGTGTGTAAACAGAACGGTAAAGCAAAGAGTGCTGTTAAGCCTTGTATGTGTCCAATCTGCTATAGGTTTCTTCCAAAGGAAGATGAGGACCCAGGAGCCTGGCTTCCTGGAGCTTCCTGGACCACTGGGAGGGGTCTTGAATGGTGCCAGCCAGCCTTGCTTCTCCCTTGAGCTCTGTTTCCCGATCTACCTACATGCATGTGCGGCTACCTTGCTCCTGCATGACTATAAGGCCTACCATGCTTACTCTACAACGATGGGTCTGAACTGTGAGGCAGAATGATCCCTACCCATCTTAAGTTGCTATGGTCAGGTATTTTGAGTCATAAATGAGAACAGTAACTGATACACATCAACACCATGGCTAACTGGGACGGAGTTAAAGTCCTGCCCCTCTGCCTTTGGGCTTCACCCCTCACTGCCACCTGCCCTGGGACATTAAGGTATATGTATTAACCTTGCCCATGTGCATGGTTTGGTTTGTCAACTTGCCCCTTGGTAGCCACTGCCTGGAATGAGACACTTGAGCCTCTCCTGCAGTCTGTACCCTTCAGCCCTAGAGTCAAGGATGCCACTGCTGAAGGCCCCTGAGGGCGGGGTTGTTACTCAGCGTTGTAGTTGACAGAGTGACTGAGAGCTCCGCTTTCACACCTGCTCTCTTATTAAATGTTCCCTCTGTGTCACGGGACACATGGGAATCCCTGGTTCTATGTCTCCAGGGGCCATCCCCCCAGTCCATGTTGTGACCGCCATCTGCATAGACTCCCATTGTAGCCTCCTATCTTGTCATAACCAGCTCTCTGCACAGGAGCCAGCCTGAACTTTAGAGGAAGGCCAGTCTTGTTTGTGACAAGGGTATGAGCCTGTGACCCTGGCCCAGGTGGTGCGGTTCTGCTCATCCACAGAAGAAAACTAGGACACTGTCCATTCTGGGTAACCCAGCATAACTACTGTCCCCCAGAGAAGGGAATTCCCTAGGGAATGAACTGTTGAGTTAGACGGAGGTTTGAGTGTGCACAGGAGATGATTGTTGAAGGAACTGCAGGGCTGCGTTCCCCGGCACCCGGCTGCTCGCATGGCTAGCTTTACCCAAAATAATTACATGGAAACTGTATTCTTTTAAACACTGCCTGGCCCATTAGTTGCAGCCTCCCATTGGCTAGCTCCCACATATTGATCTAACCCATTTTTAATAATCTGCGTAGCCCACGAGATGGCTCATCAGGGAAGATCTTAACCTGCGTCTGTCTGGAGTGGGAAAATCATGGCGACTCCTCACTCAGCTTCTTTCTTCCAGCATCCTGTTCTGTTTACTCCACCCACCTAAGGGTTGGCCTATCAAGGGGCCTAGGCAGTTTCTTTATTAATAAGAAATCACTCCCACATCAGATGATAATGCCATCCTTGCAGTGAGAATGATGAGCAACAGACAGACAGACAAACAGAAACATCCTTTTAGTCCTTGGATCCTATCTTAGCATACGGCACCATATTTACTAAAATAATTATTGCAATGCTACGTCTTCTGCTGGATCGCTGCTACAGAACAAAACTAGAGTCTGTGGGACTATTAGGGAGAGGAGAGGGTTACTGCCAAATGTGAATATGAAAACATCAAGAATGAATAAAGAAAATATTTTCCAGAAAAGGTGATATTCTCCTCCTAGCATGGTAAGACAAGTGGGTTGTCCGAATGATATCAACGATCCTTCCATGACACATCTGTCTTGACAACAGGCAGAAAGAAAGAAAGAGAGAAAGAAAGAAAGAAAGAAAGAAAGAAAGAAAGAAAGAAAGAAAGGAGAAAATATTGTAAAACCTGCCTGCATCAAGAAATACAATGCCCACATAAAAGGCATTGACCATGTGGATCAATTCCTTCCGTGTTGTTTCATTCTAACACAAGCGGTGAAATCAACAAAAGAAACAGTGCTGTACCTTATAACCTGTGGACTTTTCAATTCCTTTAGCTGGTACAACGTCCTCAATACACAAGCGAATATGAAATATAAAAAAGTTTCGGCTATCGGTGGCAAGAGACTGGGTAACAGATGACATTATTATGAAGGCTCTCAGGAAATAGACACAAATCTGTCCAGCCCTTCAACTGGGGATGCAGGGAGAGCACCTCACGAAGATCCACAGGAAAGGTTGTGGGGTGAGACCAAGAGGCATGAACCTGTGTGCATTCCAGCGAGTGGAAAGAACGCGTTTCCTAGGAGAGCCTGCAGAATCTGTACTGCTCGTGGGAAAAAAAGAGCGCATCCAGATACTTATCTGAACTTTGTTTTGGCCCTTCCTCAGAGGAAAAGGTTTTATGCCATACCAGACCAGGCGTTAAAAAAGCACTAGGAACTTTCAGTTCCTGACCTGCATTGCTTGACTAGCTGTTTAGGTGTCTGCTGTCGTAAATAAAAATGTTATGTCTATTGACAACACCTGAAGTGCGTATTGAACTCTCATCATGATGATTAAATCGCCTGCAGCTAATCCAAACGTGTGGTTTCTGGCAGATGTCATAGAACTTTCTCTGTGGTACAAAATGTGTTCATTCATGACCCCAAATAAACATTTTCTCATAGAAGTCTAATATCTTAAGTCACAGCAGAGGGAAGCTGACTAATACAGAATCAAAACGTGCAATCTTGTTGCAGGAGAGATGGCTCATTGGTTGCAAGTGTATGCCTCCCTTCCAGAGGACCCAAGTTCAGTTCCTGACCTGCATTTGTACTCGTATTCACACTCACCTATAAACACATACAGCCAATAAAATAAACCTAATCCAGGTGTGGTGGTGCATGCCCTTAATCCCAGTACTCCAGAGGCAGAGGCAGGTGGATTTCTGTGTCTTTGAGGCCAGCCTGGTCTACAGAGCTAGTTCTGGGACAGCCAAGGCTACACCGTGAACCCCTTTCTCAAAAGATAATAAATCTAAAACTATGTAACCTTAAACACAGCTCAGATTGTTTGGCTTTCTCTCTCTCTCTCTCTCTGCTACTTGATCAGCTGGATGTGTGCCTCCCACCCTGCTCTGTGGAGCCACGCCCCACAACCTCTGTCTCCTCTCCTTCCTCAGGGAAGCATCCCAAGGCCCTCCTGGCTGGATGGCTTGCTCATCCTGCGGCACTCTCTCTCTCTCTGGATGTTTGGCTGAGCAGTCCTCTCCAGTCTGTGAGCTGCTGACGAACTAAATCCTGGTTCTCTCTTTCATCACTGGCTCTTGGTGAATGAATTCCTGGAACCGATGGATGAATGGATGGAGGTGGGGGCATTTGTGTCTCATGAAAGACAACCTTGCAGTCAGTGTAGCTCATGACAGAGACCCGTGGGCAAGTGCGATCTCACAAAGGACTCACACCCAGCTTGATGGGTGAAGATGATTTAAAGCAGAAGAATCAAGACCTCCTAAGTCCTGGGCTTTCCTCTATCTAGAAACTTGTTATTCCTTTGGGTAGTCTTCAAGAACCCTTTATGGAAATTCAGGTCGTTCTCACCGAATTAAATCCTCAGAAACTACGTGTGGTTTGCAAGGAGTTGTTAAGTCCCAAGTGAGTGTGTTTTATCTGACACAGGCACAGCCATGCCAAGGACGCCAGGGCCTCAGACCCATGGGGTGGCAAAGCTTTCTTGGGGTGAAGCTCAGACAGATGGCAGAGTTTTTCTCCAGACCAGGTGCACGGGTTGATAGTGTGTGCAGAAAATGTTCACTGTAGCTTTGACCCTGTGCTGGTTTAGAAGAAAATGTCCCCCCACAAGGAGTGGCGCTATTAGGAGGTGTGGCCTTGTTGGAGGGAGTGTGTCACTGTGGAGGCGGGCTTTGAGGTCTTTTTCTCCAGCTTCACTCAGTGTGGCAGTCAGTTGACTTCCTGCTGTCCTCTGGTCAAGATGTAGCCAGCACCATGTCTGTCTGCATGCTACCATGCACCCCTTCATGATGATAATGGACTGAACCTCT
Source organism: Alexandromys fortis (assembly GCF_014885135.2). Lineage (NCBI taxonomy): Eukaryota > Metazoa > Chordata > Mammalia > Rodentia > Cricetidae > Alexandromys > Alexandromys fortis. The sequence continues at coordinate 2,333,843 of NW_026068010.1, forward strand.
GAAACTGTAAGCCATCACCTCAATTAAATGTTTGCTTTTTTTTGTTTTTTTACAAGAGTTGTCATGATCATGGTATCTCTTCACAGCAAGAAAAACTTAAGGAATGATGTGGGATTCTCCTATGTATGCTATGACTATGTTTTATTACCACTGGTTAATAAAGAAACTAGGTTGGCTTATGGCAGGGAAGAATAGAGCTAGGTGGGAAAACTGAACTGAATGCAAGGAGAAAAAAGATGGAGTCAGAGAGATGCCATGTAGCTGCCAAAGGAGAAAGACACCAGAGCTTTATTGGTAAGCCACAGCCTCATTGCAACACACAGATTTATAGAAATGGGTTAATTTAAGATATAAGAGCTAGCAAGCTACGAACATGCCTGAGCCACTGGCCAAGCAGTATTGTAATTAATATAGTTTTTGGGTGATTATTCAGGTCTTGGCAGCTGGGAAACAAAGGCACAGTCTCTGCTTACAAACTAAGACACTCCCCCAGCCCTAGTCACCTCCTTGTTTGATGGCCTGGATACTGTTCCCCTACAGAGACAGCGCCTACCAAGATTAATTAATCCTGCCTTCTCTTTCAGCTATATGTAATAATACTGTCTCCCTATTCAGCTGTTTATAACAGCCCCGCCTCCTTGTCGATGTGTATATAATAATGCCTCCTCCTTGTTCAGCTGTATGTAATAATCCTGCCTCTAGGCTCAACTGCATATAATAAATACACTGAGCTTCTTGGGTGCTGAGGCTTCTCCATCTGAGAGTTCAAAACACCTGATCCCAGCTTTTCTGTGTCTGTCATTTCTTTTGTGTCTGTCCCCTCTTCATTCCCTCAATGGCCCAGTTAGTTCAGTCCCTAGAGCTTTGCAGATAAATTGAATTAATGGAGATCAAGTAAAGAGGGGGAGGCTGGGTGGCAGGAAGGGGAGGGGGAGCCCGTGAACAGGAGGAGATGGGGCTGAGGGTTCCACCCTGAGAAGGAATCAAAGGCGCCATCAGGTTAGAGGACTTTCAAAGCTTTATCTTTTTGTTTCTGTGCTTCGGGATCCAGCCACAAATCCCTCCCCATCTACATCCCCCGCCCCAAGGAGCAAAACTACAAACAAATGAACAAGAGAACACGGAGCCTGAGCTAATGTGCGAATCTGCCACCTTTGAAGCCTTCATTCATGCACTCATCTATTCATCCCAGAAATACTATGGAGAAGTCTACTGTGTGCCAGGCACTGGAGCACACAATGAACAAAACAGATCCTGCTTTGCCATAGAATACAGGGAACTCCCTATAAGCGATTGAGAGAAGACAGGCGTTTCCCTGGGTTCTCTGTGGCTTCTAGCTGCCCAGTAGTGAGAAAAGGGCATCTGGGGAAAGGTAAGGGATACAGTGTATCACCAGGAGGTGTGGGGAGCACTGAAGGGGAGAGGAAGGAAACCACATTCTCCTCCCCACTTCTTCTCCTCCTCCCCGTTTCTCTTTCCCACCTCTCCCCCTCCTCTCCTGCTTTGGGAGGTAGGACTTAACTGATGGAGGTAGGAAGGGATGCAGAGGAGATGCTCCAAGAGTATCTCCACTGTGGTTTGTAGTGACCTTGGAGCCATCCCGGGCCTCGGAAGCTCTGCCCCACTAGAAGAGAAAATATCAGATTTGCTGAGGATCGCAACTGCTTGGTGGTGGGAGAGTCCGTCCACTCGCCTCACTGTGTCTTGTTTCATTTATTTCTCTTGTTCCCAATCTCCCAGTTTTTGCCCTTAAGTTATTTAAGAGTTGGAGTCCTCCTCCTCCCCTCCCCCCCTTTAATGAAATTCTGTTCCCTGTATCCATTACGCATCCTTCGCTCTCCCCGGGCCATTACAGATGGCACACACAACAGAGTGACTCTGTGATTTCAATAAAAGCCATGTAATCTCTTTCGAAAACAGCGCTCTGCTTCAAAATGTCGATATTCCTCCATTGGCAGTTTTCTATGATGTGGTTAGTTTAACAAAATAAAATTTGAGGGAAAAAAATCAAAGTAGTTGCAAGAGCAGCTGCACTCTGAGCAAGTGCTCTTCTTCATCCCCTTCCCGTTGATGTCTCTGGGACGTTTCCAGTGTCTCACCTCACTTTTGGCTAAATGAGAAAGCCAGAAAAGCAGCTTTTGAACCATTTAGGAAAGAAAAAGAGAGAAGAAATTAGTTAAGAGCCTCTTGGTGATATAAATGATGGAGACTCAGTGAGACGGAGAACGTCATAAAAAGGTAGGAGCAATTTCTCTCTTAGGGTTTCTCTTGCTGTGAAGAGGCACTGTGACCATGGCAACTCTGATAAAGGAGAACACTTAATTGGGGTGGCTTACATTTTCAGAGGTTCAGCCCCTTATCATCATAGTGAGACATGGTGGCACGGAGGCAGACATGGTGCTGGAGAAGGGGTGAGAGTTCTGCATCTTGCAGGCAATGGGAAGTTGACTGAGACTGGGCGGTACTGTGAGCAAAGGAAACCTCAAAGCCCACCCCCATAGTGACACACTTCCTCCAACAAGGCTATACCTACTCCAACAAAGCCACACTTTCTAATAGTGCCACTCCCTATGAGATTACGGGGGCCAATGACATTCAAACTACCACAGGCAGGGTTGAGCTTGGTTGAGCTCAGCACCAGGGAGGCTGAGACAGGAGGATAGAGAGTCCCAGGGCAGCCTAAGTTATGTGGCCTGATGTTGTCTCAAAACCAAAACCAAAACCACAGAAAACTACAACAACCACAAAAACCCCAAGAATTAGTCCAAATGGGGCACACAACATTAATTCCAGCACCAAGGAGGCAGAGGCAAGCAGATCTCTGTGCTTGGGACCAGCCTGGGCTACATAATGAGTACCAGGTCCACATGGGGTTCCACGGTGAGACCTTGTCTAAAACAAAACAAACAACAAAAACAGCTGGAGAGGTAGTTCAGTAACAGAGCTCTTGTTTTGCATGTGTAAGACACTGGGTTCAATTCCCAACCCAGAAAGAAGAAAAACAAAACAAACAAAAACAGACCAACTGAGTGGTCCTGGGCAGCACAATTCATAGACATCTAAGCAAGTAGCTCCTTTTTGCTTTACTCTCTGAGATGGGAGAAAGGCAAGGGTGACCTGGCCAAAGAGACTCAATACTTGAAAAGGTACCTCAGAGGGAGAGCTGTCTGCAAAAATCAGCCCATGTCTGCATGGCCTGGACCAATCCATGTACTTACCTCTGCACTGGCACCACGGGACAGACCTCCATGTTGACAACTTCAAGGGAAGCTTGCAGTGTCTAGGCTGCAAGACTAGACACTTGGGGTCACTCTTTTTTCAACATGACTATGTCCTCAGCACTGAGTCGGCTTCAGATGCCAACTTGACATAAACCTAGAGTCACCCAGGAAGAAGAAGAAACCTCAGCTGAAGAATTGCCCTGGTCAGACTGGTTCATGGCTATCCTAGGAGGCATCTTCTTAAATGCTAGGTGATATAGGAAGGCCCAGGACAGTGTGGGTGGTACCATCCCTGTGCAGGTGGCCATGGGCTATATAAGAAAGGTAGCTAAGCAAGCCAGAGGAAGCAAGCCAGTAAGCAGCATTCCTCGCATCAGCTCCTGCCCCAGGTTCCTGCCTTTGCCTCCCTTCATGATGGACTGCAACCAATAAGTCAGACAAACCTCTTTCCTCCACAGATTGCTTTTGATGGTGGTACTTCTCACAGCAACAAAAACAAACTAGGGCACCATCTGAGCATCTCTCTCGGCATTGGAGGTAAGACACTGTCATGATTTGGATCCTAATTCTTGAACTGACAAGACTTGACTGATGTGGGAATCCCCTCTGTATGCTGTGAATACCATTGGTTAAAAAGAAGCTGCTTTGGGCATATTGCAGTGCAGAATAGGGCAAGGTAGGAATTCCAAGCAGATAGAGGAGGAGAGAGTAGGTAGAGTCAAAGAGATGCCATGTAGCCAGAGATAGATGCACCAAAACCTTGCCGGTAAACCATGAGCCTCCTGGTAAAATACAAAATAACAGAAATGGATTAATTTAAGATGTAAGAGCTATCTAGAAATACACATGTGCTATTGGCCAAACAGTATTGCAAATAATATAGTTTCTGTGTGGTTATTTTGTGTCTGGGTGGCCAGGAAATGAACAAGCAGCCTCCATCTACAGTTGGCCCTTCTCTCTCTTTTGACATGTTCTTCTGCTTTCTCGTTAAGTCATCAGCTCATCAGTATGCCCACGTAGATGTCTCATTGGCATCTCAAATGTGTCCCTGAAGCCCTTTACTCTGTCTCTCCACCTACAGAACCAGCATCCACCTGGTACCTGAGGTCCCTTGTTGCTAGGTACCAGCACTCAGTCTTGTGTTCTGTTCTCCTCTACCTAACCCATTAGCATGTTATAAGTCCTTTGCTCTTCATGGAAGTCACCATGGTGTCTAAAATCGTTGACAGCAGCAGCTTCCTAGCTGCTCTCTCTGCTGCCTTGCTTGCCTCCTCCCACCAGTGGTCCACAAAGATTCTTTGAGAAGCAGAATTATGTCATTTTCATGCTTAACATCCTTCAGTGATGTCCCTCCACACTAAAGAGAAACGCTAACAAAGTGCTGTCTGTTCTGTCCTCTCTTCACCTCCCAGATGCAACCCGTGACCGTCTGCTAGATCCCTTCACACCCATCACAAGGGCCATTTAGACATTTCTAGAATTTCAGAGAACTCCCTTTCCCCAAGGCCTTTGTGTTCACCCACTCCTCTGTGAAGACCACATCTTATTTTCTTCACTATTGCTATTTTTTCTTTTTATGTATGACTTAGGTCTTCAGACAACCATTGTTGACCACTCTATTCTCTATTCTAAAGGCTATTTCTCCCCAGTACAAATGACCATTGGTATTCTTTTATGCACTTTACCTCTTATTATCCCAAGTCAGGGATAATAGTGTGTTATCTTGCCCATACATCCTCAACAGTAAACCATAGATTTGGTAGACATGTACAAAAGGAGTGGTGGTTTTGGAATGAGGACATAAAAACAACACTGATGATAAAAAATATGTCATTCAGGGCTCTGATATTGAGTCCTTAACTATGTATGTTTTTTTGTTGTTGTTTGCTTGTGTGTGCATGGGAGTGTGTGTGTGTGTGTGTGTGTGTGCGTGTGTGTGTGTGTGTGAAGCTTTCCTGACAAATAATCTGGAGCTGGACACATGTTATATCTGAGGACATGTTCAGAAAATCTCATCTCACCTTTGTTTTCAAATAGAAAAAAATACATTAAAAAAACAACCTTATTTTGTGTGTTTGTGTGTGCACATGCATATTGCCAACAGCAGGCATGTGAAGGTCAGAGGGCACCTTTGGGAGGGGTTCTTGCTGCTACATACATGAGGCTAGCTGGCATGTAAGGTTCCAGGCATTCTCCTGCATCCACGCCCACCATAGGAATGCTGGGGTTACAGAGAGGTGCTACTACATCTGGCTTCCTGTGGGTTCTGGGGATCCGAACTCAGGTCCTCACATTTTGTGGCTCAACACTGAAACCTAGGGATTCCTACTGAGCTATGCTTCCAGCACAACCTACTTTTTAGAAGATATAAGAGGGGAAAAAAAATCTAAAAAATGGCAATCAAAATTTTTCTTGGCAGAGTAGTATTGGAGTGGAAATGGAAGCTTGCTTGGAAGCCACATCTGTAACTGAGTGAACAAAAAGGGTAAAGATAAAAATGCATATTCCACTTTTTTTGTTTTGGTTTTTTTGTTTTTGGTTTTTCGAGACAGAATTTCTCTGTGTAACAGCTCCGTCTGTCCTGGAACTCACTCTGTAGACCAGGCTGGCCTTGAACTCACAGAGATCCACCTGCATCTGCCTCCTGAGTGCTGCCGGGATTAAAGGCATGTGCACCACCACCATCCTGGCTAGCATATTCCTTTTAAAACGAAATTTAGCTTGCCGCCAATCCAGCTTGAGGGCAGATTCCCTCAACAAAGACCCCAGAAAATTGTGCAAAGAGAATTGGGCAGAGTAAGAGGGAGGTGTTGTGGAGCAGAATGTTTGTTTATGCAAAGACACATTTCATTTGTTTATGCTGCATTTGTTTAACTACGTAAAGATGTGTTGCACCTGTTTTACCTTGCCTGCCTAAGGCAGCTGATTGGTCTAATAAAAAGCTGAGTGGCCAATAACTAGGCAGTAGAGAGCTAGGAAGGGCTGGCAGGCAAAGAGAATAAGTAGGAGGAGGAATCTAGGCTTTTAGGGAGAAAGTAGGGGAGATACCAGGGACAGCCAGCCAGCCAGCCACCAGCCAGTTAGACATAGATAAAGCAGGAAAGGAGGACATACAGAATGAAAGAAAGGTTAAAAAAAAAAAGCCCCAAGGCAAAACATAGATGAAGGGAAATGGGCTAAAACAACTTATAAGAGCGTCAACCAAGGCCAAACATTCGTAACTAGTAAAGCTTCTGTGTTGTCATTTGGGGGCTGGTGGTTCCAGAAAGCCTGCTGCAGACAAGAGATGGGATTCTTTGACGATGAATCTCAGCGATGTGTGGGGTAAGCTAGTTCCTCACAGTTTCTCTACTCATATAAGGCCTTTCCCAGCCCTTCCAACGGTTAAAACATTTCAACAAAAGTATGTTCATGATTGAACAATAATATACGTGAGCCACTCCATGTTTTCAGATTTCACTTGGGAAAAGATTGGAGCATTTTGTTTCCATTTATAGATAAGGAAATGCTTTTCACTTTGTGGCATGTTCCTTTATTTTTCAAACATGTCATTATTTTATTTGTTTTATGTATATTAATGGCTTGCTGTATGTGCATATGCACACATGTACCTGGTGCCCATAGAGCTCAAAGAGGGCATGGGATTCCCTGAAACTGGAGTTAAAGATGGTTATGAGCCACCATGTAGGTGCTGGGAACTGAACCCAGGTCCTCTGCAAGAGCAGACTACACTCTTAACCGCTGAGACATCTCTCTAGCTCCCAAACTCTTCACGTTTAATGAGTCTGTCTTTAACAACTTGATGCTTGAATAATAAAATATAACTATTATGTTATTTATTGTACATTTATAATCTCTGAGGTCTAAAGGAGTACATATTTGTTTCCACTGATCTTTGTCTAACTTCTTTATGTATAAAATATGAGTATTAATGTCTAAAGTTCAGTATAAATCTAAGGTGAAGTTGACCACATGGTAACCTTGCTGTTCTGTCTTGGTTACTAGATGGCCACCTGGGCCTGGGTGCTCTGACACAGGGGCGTGATGTCTGTTACAGGATGCTTCGTGTAGGTCCAGGTGTGATCATCAAAGTGTCTGCAGCCCCTCCCCTCCATCCTTCTAGTGTGGGTGTGAGTGTGTGCTGCCGGGACCAAACCAAAACTTCACACATAAGCTTCACACCAGCTAGGAAAGCACTTCACACTGAAGGACATCCCAGCCCCCCTTAACTGCCTCTCCTCCTGACTGGGTGGGGGACTCTGATGCAAACTGCAGTCAGTAGTTATTAACGAGGGGGAAGGGAAGGAGTCCTCGCAGGGCAGATGGCCATTGCTCTAGTGGACCGGTCCAGTGCTTTCTCTAGTCCTCACTAGTGGGTGTGGGAACCAAGAGCCGAGTCTTATGAAGGTCACAAGGCTGTGACCAAAGTCCTTTCCTCTTCGCCTTCCTCTCTTGTGACAGAAACGGTGCTTTCACGTTCAGCAGCTCTGAACTTCCTGAAGGAAGGGGATCAAAGCGGTCTGGGGTTGTGAGAGAGCTGGGCTGGATTTAGGAACCAAAATCGGGGTTGCACAAACCGAACGGTGCTTCCAAATGTTGAGCAGGGCACCGATCTGGGAACTTCCCTTCCGTGCTTGCTCCTGGCTGAACGCAAGAGCAGAAGGGTTTTTCCAAAGTTCTCATTCTGGTAAAGACAAAGGATGCATTTTCAGTTGCGGAAATCTCATTTGTAAATTAGACAGAGCTCCTGTTACTACTGTCAAAGCCAGTGCTATTGCTGCTGCTGCCCAATGGCCAGGGAGCCTTCTCAGCTGTCATCAGCCGCAGCTTTCTGACAGATTCTACACCTACAAAAAGCCAGTGGGTTTTGGAGGAGGGGCAGCAGTGTAGCTGAAAAGACCTCCCTGGCTTTTTGTGCTCAGAACTGCCAACCTCAGATTTTTTTTTTCCAGTACAGGGTTTTTCTGTGTAACCCTGGCTGTCATGGAACTCATTGTGTAGTCCAGGCTGGCCTTGAACTGAGGTCTTCCTGCTTCTGCCTCCCTAGTGCTGGGATTAAAGGCATGGGCCACCACTGACCAGCAACCTCAGATTTTTTTAAGGGTATCATAAATATTTGAAAGAATTACCTTTAAATCACGACTATTTTTAAAGTTGTATATTCTAAGTACAAGGTAATAGGGACTTACTGCTGTGTGTCAGCTTGCATCAGGTGTTTTGGATGCTGTGTGTCTCAAACTGAATTTTAAATACAACTTCAGATTCAGGCTTGTCACACTGTGCATGCAGCCCATCAGCGTACTGAGTTTGCTTTTGTTTATGGTTTCAAATGAAAGCTACTTGCTGCTAAGTTGAATGGGTCAAACATACAGATAACAACTGTAATCATTTGTGGAGATATTTAAAGCAAAAATCCTTTGGAAACAGTTTATAGAGATTGTTTGGTCCCCAAACATTGTAAAACAGTCAGACCTCCCAATAGCAATGGCAAATTGGAGGGGCTGCCCGGGCTAGTATAGTTTTCAAAGCCTAAAATGAATTATGTCAGCCTTTCTGGCCTTGGAGTTTATTTTAACTCAAAACAATCCGGGCTCATCCCGGGTCACAATAAAATGGTAATAATGACCAGGCCTTGTAGGGTTCAGGAATTAAAGCCAAGCCTAAAGAAACAGAGAGCAGCCAAGTGTTGTGGGATATTTCTACACTGTGTGAAGATAATACATATTGCTGTGATTGGTGTAATAAAAAGCTCAACAGTCAATAGGCAGGAGGCATAGGTGGGATTTCTGGCCGATGGAGAACTCTGAGAAGAAGAAAGGCGGAGTTGCCAGTCAGACATGGAGGAAGGAAGACGGACAGTACGGGGATGAGGTAACGCACCCTGTGTCAGAAAGTAGATTTAAAAAATACAGGTTAATTTAAGTTATAAGAACTAGTTAGGGCTTCCGGAGAGACCCGACAGCTCTGCTGGAGCAGAGACGCCATGCTCAGCTCTTCCAGGTAGCTGCAACCCACGATGGACTTAGGCTAGAATCTTCCCGGTAAGCGCACCTTGGGGTGCTTACACACACCATTAGAAATGGGCTAGTCCAGGTGCGAGAATTGGCCTGTAAGGGCTAGAGTTCATGGGCCAAGCAGTTCTTTAAATGAATACAGTTTGTGTGTTGTTATTTCGGGCATAAGCTAGCCAAGCGGCCGGGGT
>NW_026068010.1:2344465-2353761 GCF_014885135.2 Alexandromys fortis
TGGATGGATGGATGGATGGGTGGATGGGTGGATGGATGGATGGGTGGATGGGTGGATGGGTGGATGGGTGGGCAGATTTTGCATATATGAGAAAATATGCTACTGTCTTTCTTAGTCTACTTTATTTCACTTAACTTAATGATCTGCTGCTCCTTCCATTTTTCTGTAAATATTATGATTTTATTCCTCTTTACATGTGAGTAAATCCCCAGGGTTTGTTTTCCATTTGTCACTGATGGGCATCTAGACTGGTTCCATTTCTTAGCCATTGAGAATAGAGCAGCAGTACACATGGACGTGTTAAGTGAATGTGTAGCATGTTGGCATGGAGTGCTTCAGATAAATGCCCAGGAGTGGTATAGCTGGGTCATATGGTGGTTCTATTTTTAACCCTTTTGAAAAACCCCCATACTAATTTCTATGGAGTCTGCATCAGTACATACTCTCCCAACGGCGTGTAAGGCTTCCTTCCTCTTTCTCTCTGACCGCGTAATCTTACACCTCAGGCACCTGACTTTAAACACAGCCCTGAAAGAGTCTCCCTTAGACACAGGGTAAAGGGGGATATTTACCCAGCCTGAAAATGCCATTTCCCTGAGAGTCACTCCTTGTGTTCCTGTAAAACCTCACTCACGTGTCTGCTGTCCCACAGACGCAGGCCACTCCTCTGGAGTAGCGTATGGACGGCTGACCCACTCCTCCCGCTAGCTCTCAGCACCTAGCAAGGGCCTGATGCAGAGTGGGTATTGGGGCACGAGTGAGAAATCTCCCCAAGGCTCAGGTCCCGGGACCCGAGTGAAAAATGTCTCCACAGGCTCAGGTCCCGGGACCCGAGTGAAAAATGTTCCCACAGGCTCAGGTCCCGGGACCCGAGTGAGAAATCTCCCCAAGGCTCAGGTCCCGGGTGAGTGGAGGCGTTTGGGGAAGTTAAGGGACCTTTAGGAGGTGCAGCCTTGCTGGGGAAGGGGTATCACGGTGGGGGTGGGCTTTGAGAGCTAGCTCTCCCCTCTCCCAGTTCACTCTCTGCTCTCCGCTGGAGCTGTGCTGTGATCTCTTAGTTTCCTGCTCCCGCCATGGTGCTGCTGTAATGGACTCTTGGCCCTCTGGAATTTAAACCAAAATAAACACTTCTATCCCTAAATTACTCCTGGTCACGGTGTCATGTTACAGCAACAGAAAGTAACTGGTACAGCAGGCATTAGGGACTAAAGCTGGTCCCTGTGCCCCAGGCTGATGTGTCCATGTCTTAACCCCCAGTACCTCCAACAGACCACGCTTGAAAACAGGGTCACTCATTGCCTTTACCTTAGTTACAAGGAGGTTACTGTGGATCCCAAACAGACAGACAGACAGGGAGATGCCATGGGAACTGAAGGCAGATTAGCATTGTGTGTTGTTCAAAGACTGCCAGTCAGCAACCCGGAGCTGGAAAGAAGCCCCAAGCCGAGTTTCCTTTGTTGTTCTCAGAAGGCACAAAGCCTGCAGACTTCTTGCCTCCAGCATCTCAAGGCAACAGATCTTTGTTCTCATGCTCCCTCTTCTCCTCCAAACCCAGATTGCTCCACCTATTTATTCTCTCTGCCCACCAGCCCCTCCTATTCTCTCTCCACCTTGCTATCGGCTGTTCAGCTTTCATAGACAAATCAGGTGCCTTAGGCAGGTAAGGTGAAGCAGATGCAGTATAAACAAAAGTAACACACCTTTACACAGTAAGTAATATTCTGCAGCAAAAGCAGAGGTAACATATCTTTGCCTAGTTAAAATAACACGCTACCACAGAGTGCAATTAAGGTTGACATTTGCTGTTGGAAGGGAGAACTGCTAGTTTGTCCCGGCCACCCGTCTACCTTAGACCCGAAATAATCACACAGAAACTGTATTAATTAAATCACTGCCTGGCCCATTAGCTCTAGCTTCTTATTGGCTAACTTTTACATCTCAATTTAACCTATTTCTATTAATCTCTACATCACCATGAGGTCGTGGCCTACCAGCAAAGTTTCAGCGTGTCTATCTCCAGCAGAGGCTCCATAGTGTCTCCCTGACTCCACCCTCCTCCTCCCATGCTATAGACCAAGCCAGTTCTTTATTCATTAACCAATAAAAGCAACACATAGACAAGACCTCCCACACCAATTTGCTTAAACTAATATGCACCAGCAATAAAAAGGAAGCATGACTTAAGTGGGGTCACAAGCCTTTAATCCCAGCACTCAGGAAGCAGCGTGGGCAAGTGAAGCTCTTAGTTCGAGGCCTGTCCATTCTAAAGGATGAGTTCCAGCACAGCCAGGGCTACACAGAGAAACCCTGTCTCTAAAGAAAAACAAAGAAACACAAACAAAAAAAGAAGAAAGAAGCATGAGAGCTCTGGGCACACAGTTTAAATACAAGGGCTGGGATCAAGCCCTCGATAGCAAAGTAGATTAATTAATTAATTGAAAAATACTTTGTGTTTAAATTTTAAGTGTCTAAGTGTTTGCCTGTGTGTATGTTGTGTTGCACATTTGTGCACCCTCAGAGGTGAGGGGGGCATCAGATGTTCCTCTCCACCCTCTTCTCTCCCCCTCCTCTCTTCTCCCTCCTCCCCTTCCTCACTCTTCCCCTCTACCTCCTCTCTACTCCCTCTTCTCCTGCTCCCCCACTTTCTTCCCCCACCTCTTTCCTGTTCTCTCCTCTCTCTCTCTCCTCCCCCACTCTTCCCCTTCCTCCCAACTCTCCCTTTGTGCTTCTGTCACTGGCTGAGGTCCTCACCAGAGCTCAGGTCGGGACCATTCCAGTCTGTGTGATTGCGAACTACATACACCTTTTCCTGGATAAAGTTAACCTGTCTGAGCTCCTTGGTCAGAGTAACAAAAAAGAACTAATATGCAATACACCATGAAAAGTAAGCTCCTGAGAACTTTGCTACAAAAATCTTTTTAAAGTGTAGGATCAACATAATTATGACCAGTTTTCTCATATCTGGGAACTGTCTAAACTCTCTTCTTTAGAGTGGGGCCGAGCTGATGTGGCACAGTTGTGGGAGGCATCCTGGGATATAAGATGGGAATGGAATGTCACTATCCAAAACAAGATCTTAAAGAAAGGCCAGGCGCAGGTCAGAACGAAGCAGCAGGTCAGCAGGGTTGCTAAGTCATATTCTTGGTCCACGTGTGTGCTTTTGTGGAAGGCACCACACACTAGCGGAGGTAAAAGTGGATGGATGTGCACACAGTAAGTCTGGAACCCTTTCTGACGTGCCACTTGCCACGTGCTTTGGTTTCTGAGTTCTCAGCACCCACATCATCAGTAACTTCAGTTCCAGGGACCCCCCCTCTTCTGACCTCCGTGGGAACTGCATGGACATGGTGTGCATGCAAGTGCGTGCTCATGCGCACATGTACACACACACACACACACACAGGCAGAACACTCATACACATACATTTTTCAATGTGGTGATGCATCTCCCAGCTCCTGTGTTTTTCGTTGGGGGGTGGTAGGGGCCCCTCTGGAGAGGACATTGGTGGGTTTTCCACAGACCCTTGACTGAAAGACCAGGACCCTCTGCATTTGTGTTCTGTAGCTCACTATAATGGAAGAAACAGAGCCTGATTTCACACCATGACCTAATTGTTCTGCCAAGTCAATCATCCTGCAGGCTCCAGGAGCCTCTGTCCCTCGGTGTGAGTGGCAGGGCCCCCAATGAACCCACCATGACCCATACTCTGTCCCGTGAGCCTGCTCAGCCGCTGCCTTTGGACCTTACGCTGAACTCTTGCTCTGGTCTGTCACCAGGCAGCCTTAGCTGTGACGAGGAGGGCTCAGTAGACAAACTAGTAATTGAACATATGAAAGCTGTTTACTCCATCCATAAAGCACAGCCCTGCTCTACAGGGGAGCAGCCGTGTGACAGAGAGGACACCAGCCCGCATCACTCAGTGGAAGGTTCGGCTGGGGGTGGGAACGCGCTTTCCAGCAACCGAATAAGCCGGTTCACCTGTGTGCAGTCAACCTCGGAGGGAAAGACGTGCTCAACACTGGACTGAGCTCCCAAGGTCCAGTTGAAGAGCAGACAGAGGGAGATATGAGCAAGGAAGTCAAGACCATGAGGGGTTCACCCACTGAGACAGTGTGCCTGAGCTAATGGTAGCTCACCAACTCCAACTGGACTGGGAATGAATGGGCATGGGATCAAACTGGTTCCTCTGAATGTGGTTGACAGTTGGAGCAGACTGAGGGGCCAATGACAATGGCACCAGGGTTTGTCTCTACTGCATGTACTGGCTTTTTGGGATCCTGTTCTCTTTGGATGTATACTTTGCTCAACCTGAATGTAGTGGGAAGAGCCTTGAACTCACCACAGGGTAGGGTGCCTTGCCTTCTCATAAGATTGGAGGGGGGTTGGGGAGAGGGTGTGTGGAGGGAATAGGAGGGAAGTGGGAGGAGGAGAGGAAGTGGGAATTTGGATTGGTATTTTTTTAAAGTAATAAAATAAAATAATAATAAAAAAGAAAATGTGCTCAAAAGCAAAGAGGCTCTCTTGAGGGGAGGGGCTTTTCTCGGACCCTTCGATGATGTTAATATCGGAAGGAGCACTGTGCTCCTTAGTCCGACTGGCACATTTCAGAGCAAAGGAAGCCGTGGGTATCATAGCCAATCAGTACATAGGTGGAGGTGAGAACCTGCTCCTCACGCAGTGCTGTGTCTTTCCTGTCCATACGTGAGGGTCAGCAGATCTACAGGAAGGCTCCGGGATGGGGACAGGGTAGCACTAACTCTGCCTTAGAGGACCTGAGGCAGATGGGTACCGGAGAGGGAAAGCCAGAGTCTAACAGGGACATCGGTATGAGAAGGTCAGAGAGTTGGAACTTCTACTCCTTCGAGGTTATGGTCAACAGGTGTGGCTAAAATCCAGACCTGGTATTTAAGGTATTAAGAAGTAGATCTGTTTCTACATCAAACAAAAGTCTACAAGGATCCAACTAGGTTCCTACTCTCTTAGGGAGATAAGTATGGATTCCACCCAGGGAGTGGTTTACCTTCAATTGGTCAGTTCATTTCCTTGTATCATGTGAATGCAGTTTTTTTTTTTTTAAATCTTACTTCTACCTTTAGGGGTCGGCTATTTAAGCAAATGGAAATGAAATGCGGGTGGATTTCAGTATACAGGGGGCCCAATAGAAGTCACCCCAGAAAGGTGGCTTATGACAGGGCAGGAATGGAGCAGGCAGGCGTTCCTGAAGCCTGCAGGTGCCTGGACTGAGAGGCATTTGTGGGAAAATAAGAATTGAGGTCGGATGGAAGAGCAGATGATCTGGTCTCCAAATGTGTTTGGTGATTGGTTCTAGGATCCCCCACGGGCATCAAACTCACCGATGTTCAAGTGTGAGAGGGCTACATAGAGCTTCCACAAATCCTGGGTGCTTTCGGTCACCTCTGGGTTTTACTATATAATGCCTACGCCAAGGCAAATGCGTGTAAATCAAATGCATGTAAATCAGCTGAGAAATAACAGTATCACCGGGAGTCGAACTTGGTATACTACTTGCCTAGCATGCACTGTCTTGAATCGCTTCACTGCAAGGAAATGAAACAAAACAAAAACTATAGATCCTGGACAGACCCTGTAACCAGCACCAGGCACCACCCTGAGAAGTCACCTGCTAAGGAGGAAGTTGCCACTTTCCAGCCAGAACCACTGACCTAGCTGTGCAGCAAAATGAATGCTTCTTGCTCAGTGACACTTCCCACACACTCAGCTGTGAATCGAAATCTCACCTGGGGCCACCTGAGAGGGGACCCTCTTTCTGCGCAGGTGGCAGGGAAACCAAAGCATTCAGCGCTGACACGTATGGTTACGAGAAGGAGCCACACGCAGGGACCCACTGGTGTGTCAGAAGGAGGAAGCTGCGGCTCGTTTCTTGGCTAGAGAAGGGCCACATCAGAAAATGACTTTGAGAATATTTCTTTGGACATGTCATGTGTACTACATTTGTCACGAGAGGTCTTAGAGGAGAAGGAATGTGTGAGAGGAAAGGAACAGAGCTGAGGGCGTTGCAGTGCCAACGAGCCTGCGGAAGTCCGCCTTCCACAGGGAGAGACCCTGTCGCCTGTCCTCAGATTCCTGGGATCTCTTCCACAACTTGACACCTGGTGGGCACCCCCTTGGATGGTTAGCACTGAGAAGGGCAAGTACAAGGTTACCAGGGAATGACAAACAGCCAAACGAGGCCACTGTGGAAGTTGGTACAGAGGCAACTTAAAGTAGAAGTGCCATAGGAGCCAGCCAGACTGCTCCTGGGTATCCCCACAAAGGACTCTAAGCCAACATACCACAGAGATGCTTGCACATCCATGTTCAGAGCCAAGATATAGAACCAGCCTATACACCTGGGTGGGTAAAGAAAATGTAGAGTATATGTACAATAGAATTTTATTCTGCCATCTTGAACAATGAAACTGTGGGGAAATGGATGCTGCTGAAAGTCATTGCATTAGGTGAAAGATGCCAAACTCAGAAAGAGAAATATTAGTGTTTTCTCTTACATGCAGGCTCTTAAGGTCAAAACAGTATGTCTACAGACTTGACGCTGGAAGACAGACACACAGAGAGAAAAGCTGGGACCAGGTGGATTGGGTTCATTCTGATGGAGTATACTAACTATATAGTGCAACAACACAACCAGTGGTGTGGGAGGTCCTTCTGTCTATGTGTTGCTTTCATCGGTTAATGAATAAAGAAACTGCCCTGGCCTGTTGATAGGGCAGAACTTAGGTAGGCAGGGAAACTGAATTCTGGGAGGAAGAAGGCAGAGCCAGAGAGACGCCATGGATCTGCTGCCAGAATAAGACATGCTGCTGAAACTTAGCTGGTAAGCCACTACCACGTGGTGATACGCAGATTAATAGAAATGGGTTAAACTAAGATGTAAGAGTTAGCCAATAAGAAGTTAGAGCTAATGGGTCAAGCAGTGTTTTAATTAATATAGTTTCTGTGTGATTATTTCAGCTCTGGGCAGCCAGGACAAACAAGCAGTCCTCTTCTTGCAATAAACCAGGAGCCTGAGCAAGTTTATTATGTACAGCACAGGGGCAGGGGTGAGCTAACCTTGGTGTGAGGTGTCTGTAGTCAGGTAGCAGTCATCTGGCAGCAGGAAGCTGCAGTTACTCATCTTTTTGCACACACTATCAATATCCACACCACAAGATGACTTTGCCAGTGTCCATGAGTCTGAGGCATTGGTCCTTGTCAATAACACATTCATTCAGATTACCATTTTCTCCTCACACATCCACTCAGGACTCCATCCTCTCCTCACACATCCACTCAGGACTCCATCCTCTCCTCACACATCCACTCAGGACTCCATCCTCTCCTCACACATCCACTCAGGACTCCATCCTCTCCTCACACATCCACTCAGGACTCCATCCTCTCCTCACACATCCACTCAGGACCCCATCCTCTACTCATCCACTCAGGACTCCATCCTCTCCTCATCCACTCAGGACTCCATCCTCTCCTCATCCACTCAGGACCCCATCCTCTCCTCACAATCCACTCAGGACCTCCTTGGCTCCCCACAAGACATAAAAAGGAGAGATTTCTGAGGAATGGGATTGAGTGCTGAATGTGATTCAAGTACATTATCTGTATGTGCTTTGTATGGAAATCTCACAACAAAACCTACTGTTTTGAAATTAATATATTCCAATAAAAATAATGAAAAAGGCAAGTGACTAAATAACTGTGTGAACCATGTGCATCTGCAGGCTCCGCCACATCCCCTTCCTCCTGACCAGCAGAATGAGAAATGAACAAATAGAACACGTTCCAGGAGTCCAGGGGAGTGCTGAGAAGACAGAAGTGTAGAACATCGGGAGAAATGTCAGAAAGGGAGAAGGGGCTTTCTAGCAGAAACGAAGGTTTCAGAGCTAACCCTGTGTGAAGCTTGAGGACCAGCCCAGGTGGGAACACTTGATACATTCATCCAGCCAGGTGGAGGGGTTCTGGGCTGCACCAGCAGAGGTTGCAGGGTGTGCCTTGGCCAGGGAGCCTTCACATCAGCTGCCCTTCCCCCTCTGCCCATGCCATTTCTTTAAACTATAGTCAACTGCAATCAAAGAATCAGCATGTAAAGTTAAAAAAAATCAAAGCTCTAGACATAGCTGAAAATCAAAGTGCTGACAGAAGAAAAATGTGTAGGGACAAAAATGAGTGCAAATGAAGAAAACGGAACTGTTCATGAAAGCTGAGGGAGGGGGAGAACAGACAGGCAGAGGAGGAAGGGAACCCAAAAATTGGGGGTAGGGCATGAAGGAAGGGGCTGGCAAGAGGGACACGAGACAGTCACAAAGTTGTATACAAAAGGCAGGCCTGGTCAGCTCTGAACTTAGTTTTATGGACTTTAGACTGAGGTGGGGCAGAGAGGATTGCCTTAACCTAGAAGTCCAAGGTTCAACCTGGGCAACATTGTCTGAAAAATGGAAGAGGGCAAAGGAGGGGAGAGGAGAAAGCGAAGGAATGAGCATGCCCGTGTGTGTGTGTGTGTGTGTGTGTGTGTGCCTATGTTCCTGTGTGTGTGCACACAAAATCTTCCAGATAGAATTAAGCCACAGACCTTAGTACACCTGATGCCATGATGGAAATTCAGGCAGCACCACCTGCCAAATGAAAACAAAGACCTAACCCGTCAAAGCCCACAGTTCTGGAGAAGTCTCTAAATGTACTAGCCTTGCTTTTCTGGCTTCTGTAGTTCCACTTCTGGCTAACTGTTCTTGTTAGCTAAGTATGTCAACCCAGGATGTGGTTTTTGCGCTTACAGGCTCACCCTGAGAAAAGTTGGGGCTACGCTGGGATTCTGAACGCCCAGCGGCAGGTGCTAGTCAGCTAATGAAGACTTCCTATTGGCTTGAACCTGTGTCTGAGAAATCGTCTCTGGTGGATACCTCACAACAGAACCCATGGTGGAAGGAGAGCACCAACTCCCACCATTTTCTCTGACTTACACACACGCACACGCACACACACACACACACACACACACACACACACACACAGAGTCAACAAATGTAATGCTTTAAAAGATTACCAGAAGCCTTGGCCAAGCAAGATTCTGAGTCATCAGATAACGATGTCACTGATTTATCTCACCTGTTTTTTTTTTTTTATTTTTAAAAAACTTTTTATTGAGCATGGGATAAAACCGGACTCTCTGAATATGGCGGACAATGAGGGCTGCTGAGAAGCCAAGGACAATGCCACTGGGTTTTGATCCTACTTCATGTTCTGGCTTTGTGGGAGCCTAGCCAGT
>NW_026068010.1:2353872-2367437 GCF_014885135.2 Alexandromys fortis
GGAGATGGAGGAGGAGGGGAAAAGGGAGACGGGGAGGGAAATGGGAGGCGGGGAGGAGGCAGAAATTTTTTTTCAATAAAAAATTATATTAAAAAAACTTTTTATTGATTCTTTGTGGATTTTACATCATGCATCCCGATCCTACTCCTCTCCATCCCCTTGCTTCCACCCTCTGCTCTTCATCCTCCCTTCAAAAACAAAATTTAAAAGTCAACCCCCCCAAAAAAACCCCAAAAAACAACCAACAACCAAACAACCAAAATAAGAAAAAACTCGGCATAGAAGCTGTAGCGTGCCCAGGGAGTCCCACAATACACCCTCTAGTCCATACATCTTTACTTACAAGTGTTCATTGCACTGAGTCATTAAGCTTATTCAAGGCCTCTGGCTTCTGCTACACCCTTGGCCCTGGGCCCTCTGAGACTCCTCTTGGATATCCTATTGTTGCCTTGTGTTATAGAGATCCTGTAGCTTTGGATTTGCAGGTCTAACTCCCTCACTGGCACCAGCAGTTCATAGATGAGGTGGTATTGGGGTGAGCTACCTCAAAGTCCTGGTTCTGGGCCTGGGTGGTAGCTGGGCTGGTCAGCCTGCCAGATTTCCTTACCTTACCTCTTCTTGGTCTGGGTGACGACTGCAGACTGAGACCTTCCTCTTCCCAGAATTTTCCTGTTCTGGTCACCCTGCCTATACTTCCTGCCTGGCTACTGGCCAATAAGTATTTTATTAAACCAATACAATTGACAAATCTTTACAGGGTACAAGACCATTGTCACACTGCACGCCACCATATGGTAGGCGAAGGGTGGGGCCAGATCTTCCATGTGCACTGGGCCTCTGCTCACAGGGTCAGCTCCACTATGCTACCTGAGCCAGGTGAGGGCCCACTCTCCAGAGTGCTGTAGCCTTTGAGGGGCAGGATCAGCTCTCTCACTTGTGACCCTGGAACCGGCTTTTCCACCTGCAGTAGGTGATAAGGGGCAAGGGACAAGAGGATACCTCTCTCTTGCCCACACCACCATGTGACAGACTGTGGGGCTAACTCTCCTACTGTACCATATTCAGGGCCAGCTCAACCTGCAACCCACTGTGTTGCCCTGGGAAGGTGCAGGGCCTGCTCTCAAGAGCGGTGTGGTTGGTGGAGGGCAGGGCCAACTCTGTGCAGCCCTATACTCACTGCTTTCGGTGGTAACAGGAAACAGACATCAGCACAGATCACAGATTCTGCAAGGCCATGAACCCAGAGATGGCCCCTAGCAGTGGCCCAGGCCCAGGCAACACCATGGCCCTGGGTGGAAGTGCGGGATACTCAGATCTACATGGCCCTGGCAGAGACTCAACCCTCGGACACAAACCTGATTCTAGGTGGAGGCTGATGCCCCTGATGTCCATGTGGCCCTGAGTGGCACTATGGGCCATGAACAACAATACAGACCTCAGCTTGAACCATGGACCTAAACATATTTCTTGGCAGCAGTCCAGGTCCATATGTCACCATGGTCCTGATTAGCAGTGTGGGTCACTTAGATATTGGCATGGACACAATAGTGTATCCCAACTCTGGGTCTATTTTTTAAAATATTTGTATGTATATATCTATTTATATTTTTGAGATAGGGTGTACCTTGGCTGGACTGAAACTATGTAGCCCATGCCGGTGTGGTGTTCACAGAGATCTGCCTTCCCAGTGTTAGGATTAGAGGCAAACAAGGCACCACACCCAGCTAGGTCTATGTTTAACAAACACACCAGGCTCTAAGCTGGGGACGCAACCTGCAGTCACATCTCATGGAACTGTCAGGTCCTTTGCTAACACCAAGCACATTCTCCAGGTTTTCATTGCTGTCTTCCTTTTGACACTCGCCTGGACTCATTCCTGCGACATCTCCGGCCTTTGTGTAAGCTGCTTTCCTCAAATTTAGAGGCAATGTCCTGGTCTAGCACATGCAGCTTTGTGACCTGGCTGCCATTCTTGGGCAGAGATGGCTTTCTTTAAAAGCAAGTTCTACACCAAACCTACCAAACAGGTGTTACTTTAATGGTGGGGAAACTGAGGCTCAAATATCAGCTCTCCTGATGTCTCCCACTCTCAAAGCCCAGCTGTTTCTGTGGTATTGAAATTCGAGGATGCAGTATTATTGAACTGGAGAGACACTGAAAGCCAGCAACTGTTCTGAGAAACAATTAGTGAGCTTCAGTAAGTGACATCCCTCGAGAAAAACCACTTGACAGGGACCGTGGCGGGAGTTGGGGACACTGCTCTGCTTCTGCCGAGCTTCCTATCAGATTTCTACATTAACTTCCCTGCATTCTGAAAGGGAGCCTGGGGTCCCAGCTGGTAGCCAGCCCCTCGGCAGAGCTGGATTCTATGACTTCCTTCAATCACTTCAGCAGCTTCTCCCACGGCATCACAGATGCTCCAACACCAACACGCGAAGTGAGAAGTGATCTGGTGTAGTAGCTACATCCTGACACTGGCTACACCTACCTACACAAGTGCCTGCAAGCCACCCACTGGCAGAGCGTTTAGAGGCACATTTAGCCAATTATTTTTCTCATTGGTGAACGATGAGATTGATGCTCCTTTCTCCAAATGTCTACTCTGTACATCTTGAAAGCTGTCAATGTGGAAGACAGCATTATAAAAAATTAGTTAAGGACTAACCCTTGTCATTGTGGCAGTGCACAGACCCTGATAGGGAAGTAGTCGCAGTTTCCCAATTTTGCTCATGATTACTTTGGCATGGTGCTCTGTATGTAAGGTATGGGATGTCAGTCCTCTGAGGAAGGCACCTGGGGACTGGAGGGCATCACGAACCACAGATATGCCTCTGCCTAAGAACTCCAGCATACCCTAGCCACAGAAAGAATAATTGCTGGCTGGCTACCTGCTAATGAGTGACCGCAAAACAGAATGATGGGGGAGGGGGATGCCCACGGTTACCCGCGAGGACAGTATGGAAGCGTAGTCAATTCTGGCTGTCTTTCTCTCACTTAGATAAACAGCAGAGGAGAGGCTGGGCCATGGTGAATTTTATTTGAGTGTCATAAAATAAACTGAAAAGTAGTAGAAAGATAAATAGGATATTTATGCCTACTATGAATGGAAGTCATTCAAAACAGGAGGACTACTCTTCAACAGGCGAAGAAAGTTCTCATTTCTTTTCACATTAAGTAAGCACTGCTTACCATGCACTGGCTAACAGAAACGGCTGCAGCACTGGTCAAGACGACAGCAGGGACCCGTCTGGCCATGTGAAAACCTCTGCACGAATGAGGGTGTCACATACAACTTATCCTGGAGAGAGAGCTAATGGTTCCAACCAGAAAGGCATGCTGAGGTTTAACACAGAAGACGCCATTACATGGAGCACTTAAATCAGGACACGGCAGGCTGCAGATGACTGAGTTACATGGGTCAGGCCCATGACTCAGGCTCTCTTTACACACTGGGTCAACTGGGTCTAGGCACCGCTCACCCTTAGGGAAGCTGTGGCTATTTTAGGCAGAGACCTCCAATCTCGGTCTTGAGTATGATCAATCCCATTTTAGCCATCGGTAGGGAGAATCCAGTGTTTTCATGTATACACTAGCACATTTTTGGTGTTTCCAGTGTAGGATTTTACTTCTTGCCAATAGAGATATTCGTAACTGTCCAAATTCAATCACAATTCATTGAAAGCCCCTAACTGTGGGAAGACAGAGAGTAACTAGAATCCAAGTATTAAAAATGATTAACGAGTAGCTTGATTTACAAAAGAATACAGTCATCATGATTGAGTGCTCACCTAACTACCTGCTGGGTTCTTCTCCGGTCAGTGCCTACACAGCAGATGGACACATTTTCTGAATGCAACGTCTCAGTGGTAACGGAGACAGAACCCCAGCTGCTGTGCTTCACACACCAACTGGGCAAGTGATGAAGACACGGGGCACACCCAGGTAGCAATGGAGTGGAAAGTGAATGGATTTTAAAAGACCCAGAAGAGTAGAAAATTAATTGTAAAATAGATGAAACAAGGCTTAAGCAATTATTGACCTTTAAATCACTCACAAAATGCACTACAATTTTTTATTTAGTTTACAGAAGGAATCTAATAAGTACAGGTTGCAGAAAGAAAAGGTTTAGTACTATTTACATTCATTTTAAAACTCTGTTCTATACAAATTTAATTCTGATCAGTATGAACAATATTTTCGTAGATCTACTGCATATAAAGCCTCTTCATCAACGCATTAACAATGAATAAAGTAACCTGATTGCATTTAAACAAAGATGACCATAGAGACCATTGACACTTAATGCTGCCGAGAGCTAAGAACCCTCATTAAATACAGAACACAACGCAGTCTGCAACTTCATCTTTAAAAAGGCTGGATAAAGTTATTGATATGGAATACTGGTCTATATGCTACACGCCAATCTATATTTGCATTCTACAGTTAGATATTTTGTTTTTTTTTTTATTAAATATAATCTACACATATTTGTAATTTCATCCAGGAAGATTTCTTCCCAGTGAAAAAAAATATAAAATCTTTTTTTTACAGGTTTAGATGAAATTAGCTCATGCTTTAGTGCTGTGCAAATTGTTTATTTATAGCATATCAATTTTTAAATTATCGGTAAAAATAAGAGTGGTGCTACTAATCATGTATGCCTTAAAAATCAGCTTGTGATCTCAATACAACTGCAAGCACTGATTCCAAATGCAAACTACATAAAGTAACAAAATTAGTATCTGGAGACTGTTTAAAAGGATTCCTCTGTCCTAGTGAGTAAGCATAATGCAGGGTGTGGTTACGGATGAGTGACAGTGGCGGAAGTTTCCAATTTTCTGATATTCAAATACACAATCGGATCTGCTGCTGAGGCTTCCTATCGTTTCTGCACAGTGACAGCCCCTGAGCGACTGGCCCTCCACATTAAGGCTAGGGACAAACTGCTGCTTGGCCTCTGTGCTGTCTGGATGAGCCCCTTGCCAAGAGGACTTAGGGCGCAGGCAGCAGAGGTATCCTCTGCAGAGTGCTGGGGGCAGCAGGCATGGCTTTTCCTTTGCTGCAGTGAGGACAGTCACGCCTATTTGGATATCCTGTGAGGACAGCCACAGTGGCTGACTTTGGTAGACTTCACCCAGCATTTTGGATCCCTTTCCATTTTCCCTGTGAGACTGGCCTGGTGATTAACTTCAGTGATGCTGAGTGTCCTCCAATATGGACTGTCACGGGGTACTTCTGGGCACCACAGGCGCTGGCAGATTCTGCTGATGAGGAAAATAACGATAATCTTTTTTCACTGCAAACTGTACTTGCAACACTTGATTTCTGACTTCTGCGGATGAGCCTTTGTGGCAGCAAGGCAACTTCCCCTGGAGACCACTGTGCATTTCAGACTGCTCAACACAGACGAGAGAGACAGGAATAAAGGACCAGATGAGAGCGTTCTTGGTTCTTTTTACTTTATAAGAGATGACAGAGTTCCCGAGTAATTCAGCCCCATGGATGTGCAGGTGACTGTCCTACAGGTGTGGGACGCTGTTGAACCTCCTCTGTCCCAGCAGCATCAACAGACTGCGGCACATGCTGGTGACACATCACAGGATCACGCAGCAGTTGCTCTCCCCAGTCTTCTCCCGATTCCTCTGGCCTGGGGAAACAAAGGCAGCCTGCTTTAGCCAGCTGGGTCTCGGGTGGAGAGGCAAATGCAGAGGCATAGTCAAAACAGCCTGAGC
The DNA here is from genome assembly GCF_014885135.2 of Alexandromys fortis. Lineage (NCBI taxonomy): Eukaryota > Metazoa > Chordata > Mammalia > Rodentia > Cricetidae > Alexandromys > Alexandromys fortis. The sequence continues at coordinate 2,359,605 of NW_026068010.1, forward strand.
TTGGCTCAAAGCTTGCTTTATAAATACTACAACCCTGTAAATAAGGAATCTTTTCATCTTGGCATGCTTCAAAAACCACCTGGTTACTTGCTCCATAAGCTCAATTCATATACTATGAAAATTTCCTTCTTAGCAGAATGTCTAAGTGGAAGCAGGCAGATGTCTTGATGGCTCAAGTTAGGCATCTTCCAGGACAGGCTTACCTTGTGAGTTGGGCTCTGGCAGGGTCTCTCTGGCCACCAAATGCATCACTGTTGTTTTGCCAAAAGGAAGTTTTAATGCTATGTAAAAGAAGGGACAAACTGTTACATACACGTCATTCTGTAAAATCACTAGCCAGGGATAAAAGCACTTAGATACGCTACAGGTTTCTAAATGGCTTCAGGTTGTGGCTCCTCCACAAGGAGACATTTCCTCACTCCAGGGGAGTGTACAGTTACAAGTGACTCTCATAGCTTCACCACTGGAAAGACTCAGGAATCTGTCTGAGAGAAAGCACACACTTCCACCTCTAAACTCACTCACTAGTCTGCCCCTCTTTTCAAGGCATGCTCTATGCAGATCTACCGACTGCTAGCTGTCCGGGCATCGTCCCTGACTCACAGCTGCATGGCTGGTACTTCTCCTCTGCACCCAATTCAACAGCAAACAGGAGGCATAGCTGCTGGCAGCAGAAGGTGAAGGAGAAGCCAGAAACTGGAATGTTCTCCTTCACGGAAGACCTTTCTATACACAGGGCAACATCCAGAAGATAGCATTTCAACTTTTCCTTTACACACAACCACCAGCATTTCAACTCCAAAGTCACACCGGTAGGAAATGGCTAAGTGCAGAAATCTGCATTTTAATGAGTATCGGGGTTGGAGCTGGACTGGTAACTCAGAGGCAAAAGACTTGAACAGCATGCATTAGGCCCTGCACTCCTAGCCACACAAAAGTAAGTAAATGAACGAGAATGAAGGAGAGTGCCCTGGTGATGCCCCACTCTCTCTGGTCCCCAGTGACTGTCAGAGTGTCAGCTGATGATCATCCTCTCAGTGGAGCTATCATCATGCCTCTCCTTCAGCAGAGTAAAATTCCATGTGATTAACAAGGTTACAACTCAAAAGGAGGGGACTCAGGAATGTTTAAAGAGACCCGATGAGCACAGATTTAAACTTGAAATTGAGTGAATCACAGAAATTCACAGAATGACAGAGCCAGCTGTATGGACCTGTAATGTGGGATTCCCCTCTCTATACTGTGAATATGTTTCATTACCACTGGTTAATAAAGAAGCTACTTTGGCCTATGGTACGGCAGAAAGAGAAAGATGCCGGAACCTTACCAGTAGGCCACAGCCTCATGGTGATACATAGATGAATAGAAATGGGTTAATTTAAGATGTAAGAGCTAGCAAGGAATATGCCTGAGCCATATATTTGCCTCAGCCAAATAGTTGTGTGTATGATTATCCGGGTCTGGGCATCCTGGAAATGAATGCACAGTCTCCACTTACAGACCTGTAGTCTGACTACTCAAGAGGCTGAGGCAAGAGGGTTGCTGCAGCCTAGCAGTGCTAGGCTAAGCTGCACAACACAGTGAAACCAGGTCTTAAAGTGGGTGGGGAGAGGCAAAGAATGAGCAGGCCCAGCCCTCCTCCTATGTCTGCCTGCCCAGAGGGAAGGCTACCCACCTGCCTGGAGCCTCACTAGTTCTCCTCCCCCACTGCTTGAGCAGCGCCTACAAGGACTCCAACTCTTCCCATAACTGGGCTGTTCTTTTCTGAGCTGGTGAAATGGCTCAGGAGGCAAAGGTACCTCAGCAAGAAGCCTGCCGACCTGAGTTTGATCCTGAATCCTAGGTACAGCTGGAGAAGAGAACTAACTTTATCAAGTTTTCCTGTCCTCCATACCAGTAACTTGTCCCCCATTGCAATAAAATAAAAAAATTAAAAATACTGTTATCAAATATTTCTGATTCTATTAAAAAGCCTACAATTACCTCTGCCTTTGATTTGCAGCTCTAAATCTACTTCACAAGTTACCGAGCAAGTTCACACTTTCAGAGCAGCTGTGAAAATACTGGAAAACACCTGCCACTGCTGTACAGGTTACAAAAAGGAAGCCTGCAGCCTAGAAAGCGGACAGTGGAGTGCTAGCATGTGGTCCAAGCAAGCACCCAGTGGCACTGGACTGTGGAGGGCTAGCATCCGGCCTTAACCAAGTCCCGGGTGACACTGGCCAACCAAGGGCTACCGTACACCACACCACCTGTCTAAATCACGAAGCTGCAAGGCCTTTAATTTGCTTCCAAAAAGACTGGTGGCCACACAATAGTCACAATGAGAAAAGTCATTTTGATGATTATTCTAAAAGAATTAAAAAAAAATAGTTTTAAAACTGTAATTTAATGAAAATGAATGAACCATCTTGATTTTAGCACAAATCCTGTGAACTTTAACCTGACCCTGGGACACTGAGCTGGCGGAAAATGCTTAAGAGACTAATGTTCAGAGGGAGATGAAGACTCACTCATAGTTGAGGTCAATCCAACCAACCATCAGGTTTTTTTTTATTTATTAATTTTAATTCAAGGTCTTGTTTGAACCATAGGAATTAAAAAAATAAAAGATGGCCCCACCATTAATAGATGCACAAAACACTCAGGAGGCTAACAACTGTCAACTCTCACCAGAGGGTTGTCTAATTAGGCAGAACTAAAAACAGAGAAGCAAGCCAAAGAAATTCGATGTCTAAATGGTAGTTACTTCTTATAGACTACAGTAGTTTTTGGACCAGATCTAACCCTGTCACAAACTAGGCTACATGTGAGCCTAGACTCGGAAGTAGTCCACTAACGTGCCACTGTCAGTCACTGAAGCCATCAGCTCTAACCCTCAAGTCTTTTTACAGTGGACTTTATTGTCCCATGTAACAGAGCAACCTGAAGAGGGGGCAGGTAGGTGTCTGGTCATAATCAATGCTGTCGAGGTTTATTAGTGCAGATGCATAAAAAAGCTCAACAAACACACAGCAACCAAATGAATAAGAACAACCTGTGTGAGGAAGAAGAGAGTGCAGCTCTCAAGTTAGGCTTAGAGGACAAAGTGCCTGTGTTGAAGTGAGGATCATTGTGTCCATGGCAGCTACTGACTTTATCTCCACACAACAAGCAATTTCCCAATTCACATGAAAAGCTGCTGTCCTAAGTGTGTCCTGGTCTGTGATGGGTTTTAGCTTAGGAGCATCACATCCAGACGATATCATCCGGCAGCTCAACGGAATCCACCTGTAACACGGTAAGTCTGCACACTGGCAGGCAGGGCTCATCTCACAGGGAGAAGGCGCACTCAAAGCAGGGGACTCAGATTGATTCTCAAGTCATCTTTTTAGTAAACGCAAAGGCATAGTCAATCAAAATAAACAACGGCAGAAGAGGACGTCAATTACCTCCTAACGTGACGTTTCCATGTAGAAATCTGCCTTGGTAGATGAGTCGCAGGATGTTCGGGCTGCTCACCTGTTCTTCTTCCCAGTCTGAAAGAGACGAACTGGTTAGGGGCCAGCAGCACCAGCAGGGGCTGTGCACTGTTACATTCCATGGCCCAGAGTGTCCACCGCCCAGGCACTGCAGCCAGAGTACCAGTTTGTAGGCTGAAGTTAGACAATGAGCTGGGGAAAATCTTGTCTTAGTTAAAGGGATCTATTATTTGAAAATCGATTTCCGTTATCAGTAAATAATAGAGTGTTACAATGTTTCAATGTTTGGATCTGCTGAAACTCAGGCTCAAGGACAGGAACAAGTTCCTCAAAGACTTTCTTAGGGCTCCTTATGTTAGGTGCTGAGGGATGTATTGTCATGTTGTCTTTGCCAACTGACCAACATGACATGGAAGCTGGGACAAACTGCTACCACTGGTAGTATGGGCGGCCCAGTAGCTACTGCAGACTACCATCTGAAGACCTCAGTTAACAGAGACTGCTGCTCAGGCAGGATATGCTTTCAATGGCAGTTCCCGTCAGCTTGCTGCTGCAACAACTGAAGCTCTGCGTTTAGTTAAGATTTGTGAATTCCTATTTACGTTTCTCAGTAACTCTAGGTTTTGCTTTCAGTAGGAGATAATGGAAAGGAAGGGAGGCAAGCGTCTACCATGGTTTTGTTTTGTTGAGTGTTCAAAACAACTTATGTGCATGCACTTGACAACCATCACCTTGATCCAGGAACTCAAGCATAAGAGAGTAACTCTTACTCATTTCCAGGCACCTGTGCTATGCCTGTCCTCTTCTAGGCCCCCTCTTTTCCTGGGAATTCTGACTGCACTGGATCCTCTAGATAAGATCAGGTAATCCACTTTGCTTCAGTATGAATTACTCTGCATGCACTGCCTTTAAAACCATTGTTTACAGAGTATGTATAGCCAAGCATTCTTTTGTTATACAGACTAGTGACAGTAACTTTAATCCATACAGAAAAGAGGCTAGAACTGATTTTGCTAAACATATTATATAGACTCTGTATGGTGGCACATGCTTGTAATCCCAGATACTGGAGAGGTTAAAGCAGGACGATTCCAAGTTTGAGGGCAACCTGAGGAATTTAGCAAGACTTTCTAAAAAAGGGAGCAAGGGATACCACTTGGTAATAGGGTAGTTGCCTAGCATGCACAAGGTCCTGGGTTCAATCTTTTGTACTGGAAACAGTTAAATGAGATGGGCTAAATCAGTGGTACCAGATGGCACATGCCATGGAAACCGTTATGGGCAAACTCTAAGGACTTACTGAAGGCAGAGCATCACTAGACAGGGAGGAGCTACCACAGACACTCCCCCAAAGCGTTCACTGTGGTGGAGCTGAAAGCAGAATGCAGAGATTTTGCTCTTTCTGGACCTTGTTCACAGAAGGCATGCAACATGAACTGCAGGTCAGCTTTGTTTCAAGCTTCTTTTTCAATAGGCCACACACACACAGAGGAGCCCATGGGGCCCACTCTTCTGCCATGATGAAGAGTCTCTTTCGTTCTGTGTTTTGCTATGAAGTTGATTCACATGGAGGTGGATGTGCACTCAACACTCTGCTGGGACTAAGGCAAACATGGTCTCTGTAGCCCTTGCTCCTTCACTGCTTTGTGGTGAGAAAGGCAAAATCTAGGGGAGTGGCTCTGTCAAGAATAAGATTATGCCCTCAGTACTTCCTCAAAACGTGTCAAGCAAGTTGGGGACAAAGAACCAAGCAGCCAGCACTCACCCATGGGCCAGTTGTCATACACATGCTTCGCAATGTCAGAGGCAGAGTCGTTTGGGGAGAAGAGGAACTCCTTCGTCTTTCCACTCACCAAGATGAGGCGCAAATTAATCTGAAAGTAGACAGCGATACTCTGAATAGACATCTCAACTTGAAAACAGGATGGTTTGTACAGGTTTTCACTGACACAACATTCTGAGTTGTTGCCAGTGCCATTTGGGTTTTTCATTTCAATTTTTAATTATTATTTAAGTCATCGGACAGAGTCAGTTTCATTATGGCATTTTTCATAATACGTCATTATACTTTTTATTCTTCTTCTGCCTCCTGTTGAAATGTCCCTGCCCTGCCTCCTGCCATCCCCTGAAACTCTAATAGGTCTCCTTCCTCTCCAAAAGTCCCACCCCCTTCTAATTTCATGTCATATTACTTACATAAATTCTTTCAGAGTAGTTCTTATAACGGGAATTGGTATATAACTTTTACTTCTTGTTATTTACAATGAGCATGCCACAGGTACAATTGTGAGTAAAAGAAAACCAAAGTCAAGGGTCCTGGGGAGATGGCCTGGTTGCTGCAAAAGTGTAAGGACCTAGATTCAGATCCTGGGCTGCTGTCCAGCTAGTCTAAGCTAATGGTGAGTCAGAGCTCAGTGAAAGACTGTCTCAAAAAATAAGGGAGTAGGATGGAGGAAGCCACCTGACACTGACCTGTGTGCCTTGGCAAGCACACAGGTGCATGTACACCCATACACATATACACGCAAAGAAAACCAAAGCCATTATGCTTCCGAATATGTAACAACGTCTCCAACTAAACTGCAGATTATGACTGCTATTATAGAATTTGCTTTAATTCATAACTTAATTTAAAAAAAAAAAACACCAGCCTTAGAGGGCCTGTTGCTAAACATGAAAGCAAACAAGAAGAATCCAACAATTTTGTTCTGCATCTCTTGGATTTTGTCAAAAGCCAATACGTATTCCAACTAAGCAAATGGCCGGGCGATGGCGGCGCATGCCTTTAATCCCAGCACTTGGGAGGCAGAGGTAGGCGGATCTCTGTGAGTTCGAGACCAGCCTGGTCTACAAGAGCTAGTTCCAGGACAGGCTCCAAAACCACAGAGAAACCCTGTCTCAAAAACAAACAAACAAACAAAACAAAAACCAACTAAGCAAATATTCTGAAAAGTTCACTATTTTACTGCTGTTGTTAAATTCACTGTATCTACTCATTTCCCTATAAAACACAGATATAGGTATGGTTTCCTACATCTTCCCATCTCTATTTTAAAGTCTTTAGTGGGGCTGGAGATAAGCTAAGCAGTTAAAAGCACATACTGCTCTTGCAGAGGACCCAGGTTTAAATCCTGATACCCATGAAAGATGACTCAGAGTTGACTGTGACTCTAACTCCAGGGATTTCAATGCCTTCTTCTGGACATGGATGGACACAGACACAGAGACACACACACTTTTTTCTTGTTTTAAAAAGGCCTTACTAAGCTTTTGTCCCCGGCTCATGGGGCTACCAGCCATCCCTGTTTAGGTGCTGAGGAACTCCATCTGGAAGGGTGAGTGTGTGCTATCCAGGGGGGCATTGTCCCGGAGAGAGCAAAACTCCCCCTCCTCCAGCTCCTTCTGCAGGGCTGTCTTTCTTACACACGATCCCCCCCTCCCCCCAAGCCTGCTTAGTCTGCAAGGTCCTTTGATCAGGAACAGTCTTCTGTTCCTACACTAAGGCTACCCACCCAGAGCGGTGAGTGCCTGCCTACCAAGCGGGCCTCAAGGACCCCCAAAGGGAGCAAGGGCACCTTCAGCTTGCACAGCAGGGTCTCCTGTGTTCTACTAGACCCCGTCCTGCCCCCCACGTTCGCTCTTTTGCCCGCGGGTCATTGGACTATCAGGCGTCCATACTTTGGTGCTGAGGAGTTTTATCTGGACGGGAACAGTCCCTGCTTCTACACTGAGGAGATACACCCAGAAAGTTAATCACAGCAAAGTCGGGACCAAGACACCAGGCCTCTTCTGGCTCCATTTGAAGGAAGAGATGGGAAGGCGCCAATGCAAGAATTCCTCCAACAACCTGAAAGGCAACATGACATCACCAGAATCCAGGGATCCCGAAATGAGAAGAATTGTACACCCCACTCCAGAAGAATTAGAAGAAATAGACTCAAAAGTGAATTATATACAAATAATAGAGGACCTTAAACAGCAGGTAAAAAACTGCCATAACCAATTAGAGATTACAAACAAAAAAGTAGAGGAAATGAATAAATCGATCAAAGATACCCAAGAAAACCAAGAGAAACAAGAAAAAGCAATCAAACAGGTAAGGGAAGCGGTTCAAAACTTGAAGAATGAAATGGAAATAATGAAGAAAACACAAACCGAGGGAAGGATGGAGATGGAAAATCTGGGTAAACGACAGGAACTACAGAGACAAGTACTACCAACAGATTACAAGAGATAGAAGAAAGATTGTCAGACACTGAAGATACCATAGAGAAAATAAACACACTGATCAAAGAAAACAGCAAAACCAACAAATTTTCATCACAAAACATTCAGGAAATCTGGGACACAATAAAAAGACCAAACCTAAGAA
>NW_026068010.1:2371974-2375504 GCF_014885135.2 Alexandromys fortis
AAAAAAAAAAAAAAGGCCTTACTAAAAAGTTGGGTCTGGTCCCAAGCTGAACATTAGACATTCTAGTCTGGCTTCTTTACATATGACCAGAGAATGTCGCTGGATCAAGGCAACTGTGACAAGGCCCAGGTTACCTTCTCTCCTCTTCAGTTACTAATATGTACTTTTCTAAAAATTAAGGCAATCAGAAATTCTCTAGGTCCCAGAGTCAATATAAGCGGATCAGCACTACCACAGTACTGCACTCCTGCTTTCCCCTTTAAATCAGTCACAGCAACACCACCTCTGGTACCTAACCACACCGAAAATATGCTGAAATACCCTTCAGAATGGATACTCACCAACAATGCAGAGTCAACTGGATTCTTAGACAGAGTGGACTTAGGCTCTGAATTAGAATTTGTACTCTAACTGTATGGAAATTCAACAGAAGAGAAAAAGGAACCCTATGATACAGTGAGAAGCTTTCAATATATCAGTAAGAATTTAGAGCTACTTTAAAAATGAACTTAGACTAAAAATCTTAATATAGGAAAAGAAATGAGTTGCACTTTTGTAAAGAAGCTCATGCTGAACATCCCTCCCCTAAACCTGAATCTTTCTGAATACATTTCAGACTGTGGATGCTCAGCTTAGGGATGTTCAACAAGTCAAATCTCAGGCATGCTTCAAACTCTGAACTACCTCTGGCCCCAACCATTCAAATAAGGGTCTTCTCAACCTGTGCAATGCAGAAATTGTCTCAATGGAGCAAGCTCAGGTGGCCATCTACAAGACTTAACCTGTTAGTTAATCCCCGGCATTTTCCTAAGAAGACATTCTTCTTGAGACTGGAAAAGTAAAAAGCTATCACTGCCCCCCCACACACACACTGAGGGGGCTGTTAAAAGGTAGAGGGGACACATACACATGGGAAATCTATGTCTTCCTCTTAATTTTGCTGTCAACTCAAACTGCTCTTTAGTGTTTTGTTTTGATTTTTTAAAGAGCTATGCATATGAATATAGAAATGTAACATTTTAACAGCAAGTTATAAAATATTTCTGGTGTCCTCTCAAGATTCTTCACCGAGCCTAAATTAAACATTTTGGCTGAAGAAACCACAACACGCACATGCGCACCTTACTCTACAAATACACACTATGTTCTCAGCACTTCCCATTTAAAACTTGCACCATCATGAACCAATAAGCTGATAATATACTTTTTCACAGTTCACAACTGTCTATTTTAATCTACTCACAATACTAGAATCTTCTGCCCTTTACATGTGTTTGGTACCATCTTAAAAGAATTACTTTTCCTGGATATTTATGGGTGGACACACATTTTTGTTTACACGGCCCTACTCACCCTCCTTACCTGTCTAGGCCATCATCATACCTTTAGTATCCTGCTTCGCTTCAGAAAACACCTAAAACTAGAGGAGTCTGAAAGTGGCTCGGAAAAACTATACAGGTATGGTTTTTCAATCTTGGAGAAGAGAAGCAAGAGAATATGACAACTCCAAGGCCAGGAATTTATCAGTCTCACAGTTATAAGCAGCTAAACCTGATGGAGGCTGTGTCGAGGAAATTAGTAACAAAAATGGTAACATCATATAGAAGCACTGGGAGGCATAAATTAACTCGCTGCCTGAAGCACTTGCGGTGCCTGGCACCTGTGGGTGCCTAGCCAGCTGGCTTTAAGGATCCCCACAGAGATGCAAACTGGAAAGATCATAAGGAAGGCATAAAGGAAGCCACACCTCAGAGTTCCTGATACCAGAGCGCACAGGGGTGAGTAATAACTTCTGGGTAGTGCTCTGGATGCATGGGTACTCCTCAGAGTTTGTGACATGCCAGTTAGACTGCATGCTGTCACTGAATGAATATTCTGCAAAGTAAATCCATTTCTATGCTACCATGTACATATTTGACCTAGCTTCTAAATGAAGACAAAATGATTTATTAATATAGCCAACTTGGTCCCACACCAGAAGTGTAACCTGCCTCATACATGGCCAGATAGTCTGGGGTTGTTAACAACGACAGAGGAAAATACTGAATTCCAACCACTCAGATGAGCACAGCACACAGGCTGGCCAGCAACTAACCGTTACTGTACTGTAATAAGAATCTACTCAGGAACAACCACCCCTTGGAGGTAATAGAGTCCTCCACATGGCAACAGAGTAAAGACTCTTCTCTAAAGCTCATGCACAACACACTTTGTGCACATGTCGAATAAATGGTTATCGGGACAAAATGACTTGGTATGAATGGAGCAGAATGTACCAGAAATCTCAAGAGGTGGCATTCAGAGCTTCCGGATGAACTACATGCTGAAAAACTACATCTGAGGAAAAGCAAGGCAAGATGACTGTGACTACTGGTGACTGTTCACGGTCCACAGCCACTGACTACAAGGCCAATGGAACAAGAGGCCCCAGACTTTCAAACCACCATCCCTCTCTGAGACAACATAAATTTGGAGACACCTCATTTAAAGCTTAATCACATAATTTGTTTAAAATGATCAGGATAGAAAAATTAGGCGAGTCAAAGAATGAAAGACAGACCTGACTAGAGAGAGGACCAATGGAAATGAGACAGTTATGGAGGTAAACAATCCCCTTAAAGAGGAAGCAGAAAAGGAACTCACACTTCCTGATTGAAAGCCTTCAAGAGTGGTACAAGTGCTTACACACTGGGCCATCTCTCCAGCCCCTGAAGTCATAGCCATGAAGACAAGAAACACACCAAGGAATGAAGAGAAGAAGGAGGTCTCCCGTCCAGGATGTAAAAGTAGAACTGCTCACTAAGGATTGGTTGAGTGAGCTTTAATAGGAACCAAAGAGGAGGCATTCATGGGTTGAGTCCAAAGTAAAGCACAGCACAGAAAAGCCTACAGTGTGCCACTTACTGGAACATTTCATATTGTATTTAACCACCCCGCCTTGCCCACTGCCAAAGCAGAGAGAGACCAAAGCCCCACTTCACAGCTATGGGAGGGCTGGAGGCAGTGTCTCACAGTGCTCGGTCCCCAAGGCCCTGCTTTTTATTCTTCCACAATCATTCTGCCTGTTTAAAGCACAGGCATCTTCACTTGGTCCCTGAAAGCACCAAGGTCCTACTTTCTTCAAAGCCTCCGCACAGGTCGTCCTTTACCTGGGATGCTCAGCATTTCCCATCCCAAGGGCACACCTAAATATCAGTGCACAGCTCTGCTAGACTCCAATGCCTGTTGAAATAAGAAGCGGAGGGGCTGCGTCCCCAACACCCCGGCCGCTTGGCTAGCTCATGTCCGAAATAACAACACACAAACTGTATTCATTTAACTGCTTGACCCATTTCTATCTAGCTTCTTCTAGGCTAATTCTCACATATTAATTTAGCCCATTTCTAATCATCTGTGTAAGCACCCCAAGGTGCGCTTACCGGGAAGATTCTAGCCTCCGTCCATCATGGTGTCTCTGCTCCAGAGAGCAGAACTGTTCGGTCCCTCTAGAAGCAGAGCAGAGTCTGACCTCACTTCCTCTTCCGCCCAGA